>NC_067472.1:92331792-92449292 GCF_947179515.1 Apodemus sylvaticus
GATTGTTTTTAAAGATTCTTTGTAAATATTGCACCATACACCCCAGTCCTAGTCATCTCCCCATCCTCTCACATCCGCCGGTCACCCTGGAAACACCCCCCCCCAAATACACACATACGCAAACAACAACAAAACAAACCATAGAAAATATCTCATAGAAGCTGTGGTGTGTCGCAGTGTGTCCCACAGTATATCCCTCTGTCCACACATCTTCACTTGCAAATATACATTGCAATAAGTCACTGGTGTGGTTCACAGCCTCTGGCTTCCGCTACACCATCAACATTGGATCTTCACTGGGCCTCCTCCCAATTATCCTGTTGTTGCCCTGTGTCATGAAGATCCTTCAGCTCTGGAACTGCAGGTCCATATCTCAAACATTCACAGATGATGCAGATTTGGGCATGGGCCACTTCAAAGCCCTGGGTCTGGGCCTGCGTGGTAGCTGACCTGGTCAGCCCCAGATCTCCTTTATCACACCACCAGGGCAAGCCCTCTATCACTGTTTTAGCTAGACCACCTAAAGCTGCCATTGGCAGGAGGCAGGGGCAGCTCTCCTGCTCTCGTACCTTCTGGGCTGGCTTACCTGCACCCACACCTCCAGAGTCAACTCCACTGTGCTGCCCCTGTCAAGGAAGGCCCACTTTCCCAAGTGCTTCCGCCTGAGAGGGGCTGGACCAGCTCTCCTGCTCTCACACCCCTGGGCTGGCTCACCTGTGCCCAAACCTCTCCAGCTGCCAGGGCCAGCTCAACTGTCCTGTTTAGGTGAAGTGCTGAACCTGCACTCCAGAATGTTGTAGCCAGTGAGGGGCAAGGCCAGCTCTGCCAGACTCCTGCCCTTGGGGCTGGCTCATCTTTAACCCATCTCTGACCAGGGCCATCTCTGCTGTCCAGGCAAGGTGCAGTGCCCACTCTCCTGAATGCTGCAGCTGGTGAGGGGCAGGGCTAGCTCTCCTGAACTCATACCTGAGGTGGACGGTAGTGAGGGGCAGGCCAGGGAGTAGGTGTCACCTCTATACCCATGCCACCCAACTTCAGATGAATGGTGGGGTCACCTCTCCCACAGTCATGCCCTTAGGCTCACTCACCCACAAACCCACCACCAGGACGAGCTCTACTATGCTGCCTGGGTGAGGTGCCAGGCCCATCCTCCCAAGTGCTGCTGCTGGTGAGAATGAAGCCAGCTCTCAGGACACAGCATCCAGTGAGGAGTGGAGCCAGTTATGCATAGCCCATGGACATCAAATAGTCCCCAGTGGCTGCACTGACCAGGGACACTCCCATATTATTATTCTCTAGTAATAATATGAGCCATGAATACCAATCCCTGCCACTGTGTAGCCACAGACTCAGACATGGCCCTCAGCAGCAGCTTAGCCTGGGACCTCACCATAGCCCAGGTGGTAGGGACTGGCCACTCACAACAGTCTCCTCCTCTCCACTCTTGAGTCTCCAGTTCCATCTCTCTTCGTAATGCTCAAGCTGCTCCACTCTCTTTCTCTCCCATCTGACCACACTTGAACGTTGTGGTGGCTCCTCCTGCAGGCTGACCATGTATGTGGCTATCATGCCCCTGGGTGAAATCCCCCATCTGCTCCATGTGGTATGGTGGCAAGTGGGTGTTTCGCCTACCTGTGCTGTACGCTGGAGGACAGGACTGTGGGTGGCAAAGTGGTCTGCAGGTCTCTCTCTTCCTCCTCCTGTGCTGTACTGCCTAGATTTGATTTGATTTGATCTTTATGAGTCCTGGGCACAAAACACCTTTGGCTACCAAGTCAGGCGTCATGCCAGGATGAACAGAGGACTACCATCTGCTCTGTCGCTGACTGATATGAATACAACACCACCAACAAGGTGTCTCTTTGCTCATTGTCAAAGGGGGTATTTTTGTTTCTTAATTTGAGATTGTGAAATTATTGTTGAGTCTTTCTTAAAGTATTTGTAGATTTTTATGATATGTGATTACTGATTTTATGATCATCCTCAGTGAAATGCGCTCTGTGTGTGTGTGTGTGTGTGTGTGTGTGTGTGTATGTTCTATGGCTGTCATCGTTTTTCTGATGGGTATTTCTATACAAGTGTGGTGGTTTGAATAAGAATGGCTCCCATAGACTCATATTTGAATGCTTATGGAGTGGCATGAGGAAGTGTAGCCTTGTTGGAGTAGGCATGGATTTGCTGGAGGAAGTGTGTCACTGGGTGTGTGCTTTGAAGTTCCAGATGCTCAAGCCAGGCCCAGTGTCACGTTCTCTTCCTGATGCCTGCCAATCCAGATATAGATGCTTCTATACCTCTCCAGCACCATGCCTGCCTTCATGCTTCTGTGTTTTGGCCATGATGACAATGGACTAAACTTCTGAACTGTAAGACAGCTGCATTAAATGTTTCCTATCAGAGTTGCTGTGGTCATGGTGACTTTTCACAGCAATAGAAACCCTAACTAAGACAACAAGCAAACTTAAATTGTCTTGGCCACAATCAGTCACAGTGTCTTTGCTGACTTCAGCCACCCTACATTGTCTAAGTTCTCCAGATCTTTCAATATACATGCTTAAATTGTTTTTTTGATCTACAATCTAGGTGGCTTAAGATGGTGGTGCGCTTCCAGAGAGGAGAGGCTTTTTACTTGAGCACACTCAACTCCCTCCAAGATAGATAGTCAGGACAGAGGAAAGTAGTGAATAAGAGTGTATATAGATGCTGACAGAATTATCATAAACTAATAAAAAGAAAATTGATTTTTATCATAAAACCCAAAAGTTTGCCTATAAGCAAACACAGAATTTATTGTGTGATTTTTTTTATATCTTTAATGCACAATAAGATGCATAAAACTGATGAATCTTAATCTATGTAAAAATAATTCTGCAGTATACATCTTGGTTTTGTCATTATTTATGCAGTTAATTTTTCTACATTTATTTTTAAAGTATTCCAAAATTATTCTTAGATTCTCCTAAAGAGCATTTATTTATTTAATTGGCAGAACTGGGTTCTAATAGCCCCTTAGTAACCTTGAAAGAAATCCTCACTATACACCCTCATGACTTCCTGAATTTTAATCTATCTTGATCCACCAAGATCTAATACCACTGTCTATCTTAGCCTGGCTAAGAAACTCTGTCAGTGAGAGCAGGCTAAGTCATGCTGCAGTAACAAATGACCCTGAAAGGTCACTGGCTTAAAGCAAAGGTCATGTCTTACTTAATGATAATGTACCCATCCCAGGTTTGCTAGGAAATGATTGGGGCTCTAATTTAGGACACACTCACCAGGGGCTCAGCCTTATGAAGCCTTCATGTATGGAATGGTACCAATCCCTGCGATGGAGGAAAGGGATGTAAAACTGGATGGCAACATTTAAAGTCTTCAGCCTCGGAGATGCATGTCATCACTGTACAGTTCCACTCACTAAAGTCAAATCACAAGGCCACCATACATACAACAGCAGCAATGGAAGAAGAGTCATTTCAGCCTGCACCTGCATAAGGATACAAAAAAACATTGTGGATATCACCTCTACTCCATCAGTGACAAGGATGCTTGTTCCTTGCTTGCTGTGGTGGTTTGAATGACAATTCCTTGTACATGGGATGTTTGCCGCAGGATATTTATTGTTCATAAAATAGGAAAGAAAAACTCAGAAGGAAAGTTAGTGTTAAGTGAGAAGGTACATCATTAACTCAGTTGTGACACACCCACTCAGTGAACCATTATCCACCTTTAAAATATAGGAACAAGCTATCTCTATTATCTATGTATTGTTAAATGAGAAAAACATCTTTCACAGTTATGTATTATTCAGATCTAGGAAAACCAAAAATACAAGTGAAAAAAGTCTTGAATATGTGTGTCTAGTTTATTTATTCACAAAAGAAAACGTGGAAAGGCATGAACAAGTTGTTACCATTAATAGTTTCAGAAAGAAAGATTAGGACAGAAAAACTTAAAAATATAGCTTATGGTTCACTGACTATAATCACTGATGTTTTTATTTTATAAAAATTACAAAAAAGAATTAAGAAAACACTGTCAAAAAATCCTATAATCTCAGCACTTTTCTCCTTCCATATAACCTCTACCTGTGCAGATTTATTTTTTAGCAAATGTTCACAGTGATTTATTGATTGATTGATTGACTGATTGATTGATTGATTGATTGATTGATGTGAGTGTGTACATTTATATGTTAGGGGTGCTTAAGGTCTATGGCATGCAAGTGGAAGTCAGAGCACTGCTTTGGGGAATCAGTTCTCTCCTTCCACAATGTATGCTCTGGAAATGGAACTCAGGTCATCAGTCTTGGCATCACGAGTCCTTACCCAGTGAGCATCTCACCAGCCCCTGAGGTATCCTATAACTCTACCCCCAGGACACATACCAGCTTTTAACTTAACTTTATATTTGAAATGTTTCTTCTCATCACCCAGCAGGAATACAAAGTCATTTCTTATATCTTTACGACCTTCTAAAGGGACAAGGAACTATGTTTAAAAAGCTTCCCCCTTTAGTGTGGATATCATGAGAGTCACAGCAACACTGGATCTGTCATCTCCAGTGACACTTTAAAGGAATATCTTTCAGTGAGGCCCCTTTGATACTTTAGCTTTTTCACTATGAACAGCCCAACTCAACTTCTTTTACAATTTGTTTGTTCTAGAATGATTTGGAGGCACCAGTGTGCTTTCCCACTACCCATAATTACTTTCAGATGTTCTATAGATAACACATGCAGCACAGCCATTGATTCGTGTCTCTTAGTCCAGCATCACTTCACAGTGGCTTTCCTGGCAAGCAGGAGTTAGACATTCTTAGATTTTCTTACATGCACCATGCTTCCTCATTAGTCATTGGCTTAATCAAGAGCTCATCTACTTTTGGGGGAACCAGGCTAAAAAATAAGTGTGTTTTCCTTTTTTCTGTTCTTGCCTCTTCATGCGGGAGGAGATAAGTCTTTCCATTTACATTCCTTTTTGTGGGGTTTGAATAAGAACGGCCCCCATAGGCTCATACGTTTGAATGCTTAGTCACAGAGAAGTGGCACTACCTAGAAAAGATTGGCAGGTGTGGGCTTGTTGGAGGAAGTGTTAACTGGCCTTGAGGGTGCAACAGCCCATGTTAACACCTGCCTATCACCATGCTCTCTGCCATGATGATAATGGACCAAGGCTCTGATGAGAGTTGTCTTAGTCATGGTGTCTCTTCACAGCAATAGAACGGTGACTGGGATGCTTGCATATGAAACATTCCTCAGTGGCTATGTACATTGGCTAGATATGAGAATAACCATTACCTGTGATAAACTGAGGAGGAGACCAGCTAGGTGGGGAGGAGGATGGGGGGACTGCATGTTATGTTTTGCTTTTAAGATTTATTTACTTTTACTTTATGTGTAAGAGTATTATTCTGCATATGTAAGCATAACATGTTTATGCCTGGTCCTCACAGAGGCAAGAAGAGGGCCCCTGGCTCCCTGGAACTGGAGTTACAGATGGTTGTAAGCGTCTATGTGGGTGCTGGGAATCAAACCCTAGTCCTCTGTAAGAACAGTGCTCTTAACCAATGAGCCATTTCTTAAGCCTCGGAGAGTACATGGTGTGGTAGTTTGAATAGGCTTGGCCCAAGGAGTGTCACCATTAGGACGTGGGCCTTGTTCAAAGAAACGTGTCACTGTGGGATTAGGCTGTGAGACCCTCCTCCTAGCTGCCTGGAAGCCAGTCTTCTCCTGTTTGCCTTCAAAACAAGGTTTAGAACACTCGGCTCTTCCAGCGCCAGGCCTGCCTGAACACTGCCTGCTGTGCTTCCTGCCTTGATAATAAAGGAATGAACCTCTCTGAACCTGCAAGCCAGCCCCAATTAAATGTCCTTTATGAACTGCCTTGGTCCTGGTGTCTCTTCACAGCAATGGAAAAGCTATCTAATACATTTGGCTTGTAACATCTCTTTACATTTCTCCAGCCATGCATTATCACTTCAGGATGGATTACCTAGAAATATTCCTAATGTGCCCACACACTGTCAGAAGATAAGGAGTTCTTTTCTCACAGTTTTTAAAGAACAAAAGAGGAGTGAGAGGAGAGGGCTGTGTCCACTCAAACTGTTGTTTGCTTAAAGATGACTCCTGAAATTCAGACTTTATACAGCTCAAACAGCTGTTAAAAACTCTGACGGGCTTTATCTTGCTGTGCAGTGAGGTGCATCCTAAGCAGAGGGAAAATCAACTGCACAGATCTGGTACCTGCAGTGGGGACCCTGATAGGGACTTGGCAAGAATAATGTGCAGGAGGAAAGAGATGATGAGCCAAAATGACAGAGTATTAAAGCCTGGAAATGCTAGCACAAAAAAAAAAGTATAAATAATGAGGGTTGGGGTAAGCCATTCCCTGTAAGACACAGCTGGTGTCACAACCACCCATCTTGTGGGACAGTGACAGCAATATAAACAGAGAAAGGTGATTACTAAAAGGAGCAGGGGCAGACACCAGAGGGTGGGCAGGAAGGAAGAGCTCAACACTGGGTGCACACTTCTTGTTCACATGTGATCCTGCCGCTCACCGGACCCTTGGGGCCTCGAGTTCACTGCTATCCCTGTGTCCACCTTATTTTCAGGCACTACGAAATAGCTTTCATCTCACTGTTTTCATTTTCTGTCGTAATCATTTTACCTGTTTGTTTGCTTTTTTAAAAAAGCTTCCTACAATCCTATGATTTCACAGAAACATTTTGCTGATATTCACAACTGCCAATTTCTTAAGACAAGCTATCAGGTTTTATTTTAATTTTCATGCAGGTCATGGAATACAAGGGAAAGCAGGAAAGTTGTCTCAGAACAGAAAATGATCTCTGTCACTAATGAAGTGACAGTCTAGGAGAGCAAAGCCGAGAATGGGAAAGTGATGGAGCTCACACAAAGCAACACTAGACACGCTGAAAGGAGGGAGGGCATCAAAGGAGGGCCCAGAGCTGCGGGTAGGGCAGGAGTGGTGGGCACGACGGGACCTGGACGAGAAGTGAATATAATCAAACACCATATACAATTCTTAAAGTACTAATAAAATGTTTAAAATACATAAAATGGAGGAAAGGGTTCTTACTTGGGATTGAGCAAGATGGCATTGTATAGTAGTTGAAGATGATATCTGGGCCCCTTAAGGCATATCCCACGCAAAGGGAATGGTGTCTGCAAAGCTCTGGGGACTGCATAGGACTATGGCAAGAACCAGTGTGAAGGGAAACTTGTGTAGAAACAAGTCAGCTTGAGATGATTACTCATCGAATGCTCAGCCCATCCAGAAACGCATCGTTTTCTAAGTAAATTGATTTGGAATGAGTATGCAGTGCATTCTAAAGAGAATGAGACATTCAGTTCTCCGGGCATAGCTTCAGAATACAGCAGAGCTCAGCAATAGAGCATCAGCAGTACTCAATGGCAAGAAGCAGGAGATAGGTTTTCAGCGGTCAGAATTGGGACGCTAGCTCATGTTGACACGAAATCAGCCATACAAACCTCACAGCCTTCTGTTCTGATGTAACATCAAATCTCAAGACGGTCATCCAAGTCAGGAAATAAAAACCAAAAACACTCATTGAGGATCCTACAGTGACATTTTTGCATGTGTGTGTGGTATGCATGTGTATGCAAGTTCACATGTGTGAAGGCAAATGTTTGTGTGGAATGTGAGCACATGTGTGTGCATGTGAGGGGTCAGAGGTTGACAGCAAATGTCTTTCTTACTTGTTCCTATCTTCTATATTCAAGGCCCCTCACTTGAACCCTGAGTTTGTTGATTTGAGTAGTCTGAGGAACCAGCTTGCTCTAGCAAGCCTGTCTCCACCTCCTGAGTCCTGAGATTACATGTAGGTGGGCTGTATAAGATTACAGTGATCTTGGTCTGTGTAGTGGCTATTCCTGGTTGTCAACTTGACTATATCTGGAATGAACTACAATCCAGAATTGGAAGGCTCACCTGTGATCCTAACCTGGAGGCTCAGAGATACAAGTTTCTAACCTGGATCTTGGCATGGAGATCTTGAGGCATAGTGGCTATGAATTCCAGACAAGGAGATCTCTGAGTTCAAGGTCATCTGGGATTAAAGGTGTGCACACACCTTTAATCCAGGCCACATCCTCTGCTGGAGACCTACATAAGGACATTGGAAGAAGGAAGACTCACTAACTCTTCTTTGACTGCTTGCCTCATGGGACTGAGCAGCTGCTAGATCCTTGGGTTTCCATCCACAGCTGCTGCTGACCATCGTTGGGAAGTTGACTACAGACTGTAAGTCATCAACAAATTCCCTAACTATATAGAGACTACCCAAACTTTCTGTGACTCTAGAGAACCCTGACTAATACAATCTGTTTAAGAAAGCTATCTAAGTGTAAGCCTGTGTGTAGTCCAGAAATGTGCAAGCAGCATGTCTGCCTGGTTCCTGGTGCACTTCCTTGCCTGTGAGTGAGTTCCCTGGTTAGAGGTAGTGCAGTCTGGAGTAGCGAGCAGGTCTGCCTTCAGGTTCCTGCCTTGACTTCTTACCCCAACTTTCCTCAATGATGAACCAGAATCTGGAAGTGTAAGATTAAATAAACCCTTTCCTCCCCTAAACTGCCCTGATTAGGGTTTTTGTTATTGTTTGTTTTTATCACAGAATGAAACTAGAGCAGGTGACATCTCAATATGTGAAACACATCTGCCTTGCAAGGCATCAGATTCATGGCTTACATGGCATAAGATTTGATCTCTCTCTCTCTCTCTCTCTCTCTCTCTCTCTCTCTCTCTCTCTGTGTGTGTGTGTGTGTGTGTGTATGTGTGATGTTTTACTTCCTACTGATAACTTTAATATAATAAATCAATTGTTCTAAGAATATATATACATTCCTCTGTTGAGGTACATCTGGGTTCTTTTCAGCTTCTGGATATTATGAATAAGGCAGCTATGGACATAGTGGAGCATGTGTCCTTATTACATGTTGGAGCATCTTCTGGGTATATGTCCAGAAGTGATATAGCTGGGTCCACAGGTAGTACTATGTCTAATTTTCTGAGGAATCGCCAAACTGATATACAGAGTGGTTTTACCAGCTTGCAAGATGTCCCTCAACAGAGGAATAGATACAGAAACTGTGGTATATATACACAATGGAGTACTATTCAGCTACTGAAAACAATGAATACATGAAATTCTTAGGCAAATGGATGGAACTAGAAAGTGTCATCCTGAATGAGGTAACCCAATCACAAAAGAATGCACATGGTATGCACTCACTAGTAAGCGGATGCTAGTCCAAAAGCTCAAAATAAACAATTTACAATTCACCCAGCACAGGCAGCTCAAGAAGAAGGAGGACTGAAGTGAAGATGCTATGGTTCCTTTGAGAAAGGGAACAAAATACTCACAGGAGCAATAAGGGAGGCAATGTGTGGAGCAGAGTCTGAAGTAAAGGCCACCCAGAGACTGCCCTACCTGGGGATTCATCCTATAAACAGTCACGAAACCCCCAACACTATGACAAGAAGCATGTACCAAAAGGAGCATGCCATGGCTGTCTCCAGAAGGGCCCTGCCAGAGCCCTACAAATACAGAGGCAGAAACTAGCAACCAATTATTGGATTGGGCTTGGGGTCCCCAACGGAGGATCTGGAGGGTAGTCCAGAGGAGCTGAAGGGGTTTACAGCCCCATGGGAAGAACAATAACTTTGGACACCCAGACACCCCAAGACTCCCAGGGACTGAACCATCAACCAAGGGGTACACATGGTTCCAGCCAAAAATGTGGCAGAGGAAGGCCTTGTTGGGCATCAGTGAGAGGAATGGTCTTTGGTCAGGTAAAGACTCAATAGAGGCCCCAACAAAGGAAAACGGATGGGGGGGGTGAAGTGGCAGTGTGTCAGGTAGAGGGGCATATACATGGAGGCAGGGGGTGGGAGGAGGGGTTGGGAATCTTTGGGGAGGGGGCTTTTGGGAGGGGGAAATTGGGAAAGGTCTTACCATTGGCAATGTAAATAAAGAAGATACTCAATAAAAAAAAGAAAAAACAAAAAAAAATATGTATACATGCCTTGTAATAGGATTGAGACACTTCTGTTGCTGGAATCATCATGCAAGGAACTCATAATTAGAAGAAATGGATTATTAAGGAATATGAAGGCATTAGGGTGTGTAATAGAAGACAGGACAGTTTAAAGGAGCCGAAGATGGTCACTATAGTGTGACCATAGGGATGGTGGCCCTGTTGGCAGGAGCACTCTATTTTCAGAAGAGTTAACTGTTGGTATGTACATTTGAGAGTAGAAATAGGCATAGAGCTGCTTACTAGAGGAGACAGAAAACTGAGATTCTCAAAGGGAGGTTTGAGAGGAAAGGATCTAGTACTGGTGGTAGAAAGCAACAACCCCACCCAGTTCAACAAGAGAAACTGGTAACCAGGTGGCCAACTGAGGGGATTCCCTTGTTAGTATTTTATATTTAACTCAGAACCACACTGCTCCTTAACTCCATAGAGGAGAATGAGGGAGGAAGAAGAGGAGGAGGAGGAAAAGGAAGAGGAGGAGGAGGAAAAGGAAGAGGAAGAGGAGGAATAAAGGTGTTGAATTCTTTATCAGGGATGGGAGAGTATACAGGGTTGACTATAAAACAGGTATGTTCACCTTGAATGAGGAACCCAGACAGAGTCATGCCCCACCAAAGCTTGATATTTTTCAATTATGGATTAATCAATTACTACCCTTCCTTACCAGTTAAACCATATCACTCTGTTTCTGTGATATGCATTGCTTCTTCTACCTTGTGTTGGGTGTTCCTTTACTTTTGATGACCTCCATTTTTCTCTTACTCCTGGAAAAGTCAAGGGTACAATGCTAGGAGAACATAACTGAACTTCACCCTTGGATCTCTTAAGTCATGGTTTGGGATGAGCTGTGAAACCTACCGTGTTCCACTTTATCCGGCACTCAAGTTTGATTGCAATGCTTCTTTGGTAGAGACCTGGGGAAAGAAGCCTGATGTGCCTGATAACCAGCTTTGGCACATAACCGGTGACCAGCTGTACTCAAGTTCTTTAAGAAGTTAGTTATTGAATTTAATGGAAATGTCTCAAATGGCCAGATTCCATATGTCTTTCTGAGAAATACCCATCTTGAGGTACATCGATCCCAGTCTGTAGTGTATTCTTCCTGAAAAGTAACCTTAGATGCACTGGTTTCCTAGCCTGCAACCGGGAAGAAAAGGGCCAGGGCATGGGCCGGGTACATTTGCCTTCCCAAGCTACAGGCTTCTATTGGTGTATCCCAGTCTAGCTGAGGTTAGCACAGCAATGTTAAACCATAGTTCTTGTAACTCTCATAGAAACACTGGTGAAATGCTGGCCCTTTTAGTGCAATTCTGGCCTAAGAATAGTGCCACCCACAGTGGGCTGGGCCCTGCTACACCAACTAATAATCAGGACAGTTACTCACAAACATGCAAATAGGATGAAGGCAATTCCTCAACTGAGACTCCTTTCTCAGGTGACTCTAGGCTATAAAGTTGACAGTTAAAGCTAACAGAGGGCAGGAATGTCATATTGGAGTTTCTGAGTAGACTCATTATAATCCCAAGACTATTCATAAAGGAAAGGAAAGTCGGTCACAGGCAAAAAAGACTAAAAAAAGTCACTGATGATTTTAAATATGGAAAGGTGGACCCAGGTCAAGAGACAAAGGAGGCTTCTTGAAGCTGGAACAGGCAAGAAGACAACGTGTGCATTAAAGCCTCCAGAATAATACAGATCTCCCAATACTTAGTTTTAATCCAGTGAGACCATTTAAAACTTCTGACTTCTAGAACTACGAGGTAGTAAATTCATAATGTTTGTTGTGACTTAGCTTGTGGCCATTTGTCATAAGCTACAGTGGGAAACCAATAGATTATATTTGAAGCAAGACTAAATTTTTGTTTGTTTTAGATAGGAAACCATTTCAAAGGCACAATTTAGTTAGATAAGTATAAAGTCTCTACTGGTTAGCACATAAACAAGATAAATAACTGTTTGCTTAGCTATGGGCTGCCCCAATGGTGAAAGAGCACATTCTCTGTGAGAATGAGCACAGAGAGGATGGAGGGGAGGCAGGTACAGGGTTTCTTCCACATCCTCCTGATGGGCCCAAGGGATTCAAAGTCTGAATGTGGACAGGGGGTGTAGACAATTCTGCAGGACCATTGTGACTGGATATGTAAAAAAAGGTTGACTTCAGAATAGATAGATTGGAGAAATGGGTTATATGTATTTTTTTTGTATAGAATAGAGTTTATTGGGAGTTAGTGGGAGAGAGAGAGAGAGAGAGAGAGAGAGAGAGAGAGAGAGAGAGAGAGAGAGGAGAGAGAGAGAGAGAATAGAGAGAGTGGAGGCCAGCCATGACCATGTGGAAGGGGGAAGAGCCCCAGGGGCAGAGAGGTGAGAGAGTGTGGGAGAGCAGAGAGCAAAGAGCTATATGTATCTTTTAAGTTCTTATTTTTAAAAATAAACATAAGCTAGTGGAATTTGTATTTGAATAATTTTGTATCTCAGACATGTCAAGTCATCTGTTCAGTTCATTTGCTTAATGTTGTAAATGATCATTGCAGACATGATCAACACCCTCCAGGTTTACTTGCTCTAATCTTTTCTCCTTTTTCTGTGTTCTCTCATTTTATTTTTTCCTTCCTAAACCTCCCTGAATCTTGACTAGAAAAGAAACTCCAAAGAAAGGAAGAAGGAAAGAACGAAAAGAAAAGAAAAGAAAAGAAAAGAAAGGAAAGGAAAGGAAAGGAAAGGAAAGGAAAGGAAAGGAAAGGAAAGGAAAGGAAAGGAAAGGAAAGGAAAGGAAAGGAAAAGGAAAGGAAAGGAAAGGAAAGGAAAGGAAAGGAAAGGAAAGGAAAGGAAAGGAAAGGAAAGGAAAAGACTCTTAAAAGAACTTTCTACAGACACATCTACAATCCTGGACAGGAGTCCCAGTGGCTTAGTGTACTCAGTAAAGAAATAGCCACCTAAGACAAGACACAAAGACATGGGTCCATCTTCCCTCTGCCTGGTCCATCAGCTCTACCACCAAGCCAGGTCCTCAAGTGTCCTTGGTGCAAAACAGCCAAGTGAATACTTCTGCTTCTACTGAAGCTCTTTAATGACTTTTCCTTTGACCAGTTATCCCAGAAGTTGGACATTGCATTAATGCTGTATATAATATGCAGTTTATGCCTTCATACATAATGAAGACATAAACTTCGTAGACTAGAAATTGTATTCTGTTTTACAAATGTCTATGGTAGGCCTTATGAAGACTGAAAAACATACCTAAAGTCAAACAGCCAGTAGTTTAAGCTACTGATATAACTGAGAGCAATAGTAAATACAGACTGAGATGTAACATTAATTTTTTCAAGCCTTATTTTAAATGAAGATTTATTAATGCTTTAATCTCCCTTTTAACCTACCACCCACCAGAGGTATTGGAAAAGAAAAGATCTTGGAGAAGTGAACCTGTTTAGAACTGGTTCTTTGGTGTAAATCTTATCTGTGCTGTCTGGAAATTGGCAGTTGAGTTCACAGGGTAGCAGCAGCAGCTTGATCCACTCTCAAACACCTCATGGATACACCAGCAGTCCCGTTCAGTTTAGTTGGGATAGCAAACACAAGTCAGCAGTGGTGGCACTACTAGCAGAGACAGCCAGGCCTCAGTCTCAGGACAATTTAGCAGGAGGGACCAGGAGGAATGCCAGGGGAATGTCTCAGCTGTGCCTCTCTCACAAAGCAAAGATCAGCAAAGACAAGAGACCAACAACTGCTGCATAGTTAGCTGTACAGAAAGCCAAGCTCAGCCTCCATCACTGTCCATGGATCTATTTATATTCCCTCCAAACATCACATGTCTTCCACAGGTCTCTTCTCAGTACGTGTCTCTTGCCTCAATATATGAGTCTGTCTCAGCTGACATCATTCTGCCAAGGAAGTGGCAAGAAGTGACACACCACCAGAAGTTTTTGGTGTGTTTCTCTCTATGGAGTCCCAACAAATGGAGCTCAAGTATGCAATGTAAGGCAGACCAACACATGTATATTGTCAGCGAAGAATCCTTCATCATGTGCCCTTTCAATTGTTTGCTTTAATAGAACATCCTTTTACCTGTGTCTGCTTCAGCCAAACATTCCTTCAAGAGTCTGCCTTAGGCTTTCACCTGTGTCTGCTTCACATGCTTGCTTTAGCAAAACACCATACAACACATCTGACTTTCCAAAGAACCCTTAAATTTCCACTTCACCAAGATGTGGAAGCCAAGAGACAGTGAACAAGGAAGAGTGTCTGTCCTAGTTTTCTTTCTGTTACTGTGATAAAACACTGAGCAAAAGCAATTTAAGGCAAAGCAGATTTGTTTGACTTACAGGTTATAGTCAGACATTGAAGGAAGCCGGGGTTGGAGCTCAAGGCAGGAACCTGGAAGCGAGACCTGAAGCAGAGCCCATGGAAGGGTGCTGCTTACTTGTTTGCACCAGGCTCACATTGAGCCCCCCTTCTTACACAGTGCAGGCATAATTGCCTGGAAATGGCACTGCCCACACTCAGATGGCCTCCTCTATTAAATTAGCAATCAAGAATGACCCCACAGACACGCTCACGGGCCAATCAGATGGAGGCAGCCCCTCAAATGAAGCTTCCTTTTCCCAGGTTATGTCTAGGTTTGCATCAAGTTAAACACAAACCAGCCTGATGTCCCTCTCAGGAATATGAGATAGAATGACCTTCCCTATGGACCAGGCTATCTGCTTTTACTTATACTTCTCCTCGAATCCTACAGGGCAGTGGAGCTTGGAGCTGGCACTGTGATCCCCACCCCATTCCACTAGTGAAGACGTGGAGGCTCCCCTCTAGAAGGTAGGTCACATGTCTGAGTAGACACAAGTAAGCTGGGCGCTGGCTCCTTCTGGGCCTGGGGGATAAGTGACCACTTGCTTTTCCCTCTTTCTCAACATTCAGTGCTCTCAACCACTGAGCCATCTCTCCAGCCATGACTGCACAGCAAACATTTTACCCCTGAGCCATCTATCTCTCCAGCCCTCTTTCTTTGGTCAAGGCCTTCAAGTGTGACATGCATCCTGAAAAAGGAGTCTGCTTTACTTTGGCTACTGATTAAAATGTTTATGTCTAAAAATTGCTCTCAAGGAACATCTAGAATAATATTCAATTAAACAACAGTACCACTGCCTGACTAAAATTAATAATCACCCACTCTAGAGACCAGAGAAACTAGGATTTGGTAATAGTATGAAGTCAGTTGGTAACCTGATATCTATATTCTATCCCTATATTCCCCAGAGCTAACAGAAGCTACTGTTGGATGGAGCCAGGGTAGCTCACTGGTTAGTGTGGAAGGTGGGGAGTTCCAACAAGCTTACTTAGACGAAGGAGAAAGAAACTTGAAGGAGGGCACCACCATGAGCAAGACCATGAACAAGTCAAACACAAGGAACAAAGCTCATTAGCATTTATCTCCATCCCAAACTCCTCAAAGTTCATCAGCATAGTTTGCATCTTCTGATGTTGGGAGCTTTTTGAAGACAATAATTGTGTCCCCACTTCAATTATGTCATGGTTTGAATGTGCTTGGCCCAGGGAGTGGCACTATTTGGAGGTGTGGCCTTGTTGGAATAGGTGTGTCACTGTGGATGTGGGCTTTAAGACCCTCATCCTAGCTGCCTAGAAGTAAATATTCTGCTAGTATTCAGATGAAGGTGTAGAACTCTCAGCTCCAGCTGAACCATGCCTGCCTGGATGCGGCCATGTTCCTGCCTTGATGATAATGGGCTGAACCTCTGAACCTGTAAGCCAGCCCAATTAAATGTTGTCCTTAGAAGACAACACCCACCAACACTGCTTTGAGGTGGACTCTCAGGGACACTTCACCCACCCACATTTTCCTTTCCTGGGTGACGGAATGCACGGCCTATTGTTCTGCCCAGACCTGGAAGCGGCTACCACTGAAATTTCTTCCTTCCCCCTACCCATTTTAAAAATGAGATATAATTTTTTTATTTATGTATAAGTACGTGTGACTAAAGAGTATCGAGTCACCTGGAGCAGGAGTCCCAAGCGGCGGTGAACTGCCTGATGTGGGTGCTCGAGCTGAACTCGAGTCCTCTCCAAGAGCAGCAAGCAGTTTTGACTGCTGAGCCATCGCTCCAGTCCCATGCTGACATTTCAATACTTCCAATCAGCCAGTTCCAGTCTGTTACCATGGATACTCAGAAGGTAAGCAAGGCACAGTGCCGAGTGAACGTGAACATTGAAAACCACTTCATGCAACCACAGAAAAGTTTGCTTGTTTGTTGTGTAGTTATTAAAACATTGAAGTTTTCGAAGCAGAGATTGTCCTGCTGTCAGTGGAATGAATAAATGAAGGTAAGTTGGACTTGATCTGGGAATTCAGAGAGCAATTCATGGTGGTTTTGCATTTTTTCCCCTTTTACAGATCTCAGTACCTGTCAACTTAACTCATATAAATTCAGAGTGAGACACTTTCTCTCCATTTTACAAATTTTATGGCAATGCTATCCATTTCCTGTCAAATTAGTTAAGTTCTCCATTTTATTACCCTTTTGTTATGTAGATATATGGATAATTTTAATTCTATTGTCCTTGTCTTTACTAAACGGATACCCTCCACTGGATTAAATTGGGTCATAAAAACTGTGTCGCGTTATTTTATGTAGCGTAAATACAGCGTCGGCGTTCAGTGTACTGTCAAGTCTTGGAGGTGATGCATAGGCAGCTCGCATTGCCTGAGGAGGATGCTGGCCCTCCCTCTTGCTCCTCCAGTGTGGCCTGCCCCAGACCATTTCCAGAGCCCATCTCTGCTTTCCCTAAGAATCACACAGTGAGACAAACAGCTATTCTACTCCAAGTTAATTTTATCATATCTTCATTGACGAATGAAGGAAAGAGAGCAAGAAGCGGGAAACGATTCTACATAGGCCATCTCTGTATTTATGACTCCAAATCCCTTATGGAATTTTCTCGATCAATAAGAAGTCGAATGGAGACAATGGTAAATGTAAATAGCAGTGTGGCAGCAGTCGCCTTCTTTAGTCTGTAGCGTCCTATGATGCCAAGACCTAGGGCCTAATCTCCCAGGGGCACTTGCCCTTGCACCTAACAGGGTCTGGAGAGCCTCCAAGGATCGGAGCCAAGGCCTGATGAGATGGCGCTCCCAGAGGCCACGGTGGGAATGGCAACAGTTAGGTAATGATCCTCACTGGAGGGGAAAAAAAGCTAGTTCAGGCCAAGGCTGGATGGATCTCGCTTAGGGGAAGATTCCTAATAGAAGCAGCCTGGAGACAAAGGGGAGAGAGAGCAGCCATGGTTATTGAGGTTCAGAACTAGCCACACAAACAACTCGGACACCAGTCTCAGTCAGGTATTGGAGGTTTATTGAACACACATTCCAAGACTACGCAGGGACTCAGCTGCAACCCTGGGCCATTCTCAGGGCCAGTTTTTCTATGGGAAAACCCACAAATGGGTGCATTTATACCATTTAGGCTATCTAGACACAGCGGTGCTGTCTGACCTGTAAGCTGGTTGGCTGCGTATGGAGGCAGGGAGGCTGGGAATTTCCAGAGTCTAAGAGGCTCTGCACAAAAGCACAGCATGACTAGGCCATGAGCTACAAAATGGAGGTTGAGGCAATATGATAGAACTATTGTCAGTTTTTGACATTTAACATTTAAGTGATGACCTCTACTCTTAGAGATATGTAAGGGTGAGGGTAACCTGGGCATTCCTTAGCTGTCCCACAAGGGGACCATGGTCTGTAGATCTAGGATCACAGCACACATACTACAGGGCTCTTCTCCTGTCAGACTTTCCAATCACCGTATGAACCTGCAGCCTTTAAAACAAAGCAGGTGAGCACTTAGGTTCAAAAAACAGAAAGAAAGTAGAGACTCGGGGAAATCTCAGTCTAGGAGGCGAAACAGAGTGCATTGGGAAAGCGGGGTGTGTGTCAGGAGAGAGGAGAACGAGGGGGGGGGAGGATAGCCATGGCTGAGGAACTGGGGTGAACTGGTAGAAACAGCCCACACAGAGTTCTGGAAATCCTTAATTGGGAACTAGTTAGGGAGGCCTGGATTCAAATTTAGACTTCTGTTGGCCAGTGATGTCATCTCCCTGTGTCTTTGTAAAATGGGAATAGTAAGTAGTCATCCCAAATTCTTAATGTTGAGCTGATTCTTTTTCTCCTTGCCTAAATATCAAAATTTCTTAGCAACCTTTAGTTCTCAAGAAATACTGAGGAATACATACATACACATTTGGACCCTAGTACAAAGAGGCAGTGTGGTCCTATCTCTCCCTGAGTAAAGTTTTTCTAAAAGCAACAGCAGTGTCCTGCCCAACATGGTATCCTAGCAGGAAGTGACCTTTGCAAGTCAACCTGTGTTTCATTAAAGGCCACAAAGCTATGTGATTCCCTTGTCCTTAGACCAGATACCATAAGCATCTATCTGTCTTCTGACAGTTTCCCAGACACTGCACTCTCTGATAAGTGGGAACTGTTTTAGAAGGTGACAGTGAAGTCAAACAGCTCCCAGACAGGGGGTGACACACGGGCAGAGCTGTCAGTGGTCCCCAAAAGTGCAGGGATCTAGCAAGATACAAGGTATGACCTGGCTCAAAAGGAGCCAAAACCACCGTACTGCCTTGGCCTGGGACAGAAGACACACATAGACACATACACACACACACACACACACACAGACACACACATATACACACACATACACACACAGAGTTCATGTGTGTCTTTGTATCTGTATGTTTCTGTTTCTGCCTCTGCACGTGCGCATACACTTGTACACATCTGTATGTCTATGTGCTTATGTGTGTCTCTGTATTAGTATGTGCTTCTGTGTATTCGTATGTTTATGTGTGTGATGTCTGTGTTGATTCTTTGTGTGAATATTTTTATGTCTGTATATTTGGGTTTGCATTTGTCTGTATGTAATTGTGTCTAGATGTATGAGTCCATGTTTATGTGTATTCAGGTGTGTTTCCATATTTGCTTCTGAGTATGTGTTTGTGACTGTGTAGTGTGTAGTTGTATGCACACACATTGTATTTACATGGGTATTTGCGTGGCTGTGTGTGTGTTTCTGCATCTGTCTACATCTCTGGGTGTTTAGATCTCTTTATTTTCTGTATGTGCTTCTATATGTTTGTGAGTGTATCTGTATGTTTGTGTGTTTATATGTAGTATGTGTCAGTGTGTATGTCTGCATATCTGTGTGTGCTTTAGGCATGAGCAGAGATGTTCCCACATTGTGGGTCTGGCACACATGACTCTGGCCTTAACTGCTAACTCCTTTAGCACACCTGTCAAAGATGAGCAGTTCAGGAAAATGAGAAGTCAGCCACATTTCTAAGACTCAAAGGAAGCCCTGCCCCATGCCCCACCTCGCCCCACTCCTGTCCCCACCCCGCGGGAGAGCTGGTAGTCCTCCCCAACCCTGCCCTGCAGAGAGCTGGTAGTCCTCCCAGCCCCACCCCACTCTGCGGAGAGCTGTTAGTCCTCCCCAACCCCGCCCCGCAGAGAGCTGTTAGTCCTCCCCACCCCTGCCCTGCAGAGAGCTGGCAGTCCTCCCCATCCCCGCCCCGCAGAGAGCTGGCAGTCCTCCCCAGGCATGGCATGCTGCTTTCCATCCAGATATCAGTCTGGGTCTCTCAGCGTGCATTGTTTTTCTTTCTCATGTAAAATGGGGTTCCTGCCATACTCTGTGGTCTCTCCAGTTATACCCTTCAGCTGACACCAAAAGAACCCACCTGCTCCCCTCCCCTCGGTCACATATCAGAAGAACTTTCTTCCCCAGTCCTATGATTTGAAGGTGAAGGGTGCCCCTCAGGCTCAGAGGCTTAGACACTGGGTTCACAGTTGGTGCTGCTTGGGGAGGTGATGGACCCTTGAGATGGGAGGTAGACTGGGGGGGCGGCATGGATCACAGAGGGCAGGCCTTAAAGCACTGGCTCTCATCCTGTGGGTCATGCACGACCCCTTTGTGGGCCGTATATCAAATATCCTACATAACAGATATTTGCATTACAATTCATAACAGTAGAAAAATTAGTTATGAAGTTGTAATGAAATAGTGTTATAGTTGGGGGTCACCACAACATGAGGAACAGCATTAGCAAGGCTGAGAACCAGTGACTTAAAGGTTGTTGTCCAGCCTGAGCTCTCTGCTTTCTGATCTACAGCCGTGATAATAACCAGTTGCCACCTCACCTCACATTGTGGGGCCTCCCAGCCACCATGCCTTTCCCACCATGATAACCTGCACCCCCAAAACCATGAGTCAAAGCAAAGGTATCCACTGTCACCTTCCTTCTGTCAAGTTATTTTTTTTTTGTCACAGTGATGAGAAAAGCTAGAAATAGTCAGTTGTTGACAAGTTTGTCAGTAACTAGAGTGTGTCTGTGTCACAGGTTGGTGAAGAAAGTCCTGGAACTTACAGAGGCCTCTTGTGACACAGGATCTTCAAGAGGCCTCCTGAAAGCAGCAGACACTCTCTTCACACTCACAGTTGTCATTCTCCATGCACCTCTTAATGTCAGCCAGAGGAAGCTTCCCTTGGCTCTCTGGAGAGTGGGGTGGGGTAGCTGCATTAGTGGGGAAGGGAAGCCCTTATTTTATTCATCAGCATCCAAAGGTTAGGGGAGCGTGTGTAACAGAGTCCTCAAGACTGTGTGGCTTAGCAGCAATAGACATGGATTTCCCAGGGTTCAGGAGAACAGAGGTCTGAGGTAAGAGGACTAAAGAAATGGTTTAAACACAAATGCAAGCCTGGAAAGATGGCTCAGGAGGCAAAGGCACCTGCCAGCAGGCCTTACAACCTGCACTCTACCACTGCATGGTGGGAGGAGAGAACTGACCTGCAAAAGTTGCCTTCTGACTGCCACAATATGCCATGGATGGGTATTTACACCCACACAGAGAGAGAAAGAGAGAGACAGAGAGAGAGAGAGAGAGAGAGAGAGAGAGACAGAGACAGAGACAGAGACAGAGACAGAGACAGAGACAGACAGAGAGGCCTCTCTCTAAGAAGGACGTTTGTCTTCTTATCAAAACAGAAAATGGCAGATATAAGGGAACCCCTCTGTCATCAGCTAACAGACTCAGCACAGATTGCCATTTTAGGAAAAACTGAAGTTGCCCCAAGGTGAACTTGAAATACTCAGTGAAGTTAACTTATGATGAAGTTTACACAATGTCATTCAGGCAGCAGGTAAGTTTGACAACCATCAGGGCCGGCAGCACAGCCTCTAAGAGGCATGGCCACAAATGCTCTCCCACAGTTTGGTGTTTGCACAGGATCAGGGGCAGAGGTGGGGAGGGTTGGAGATTTTAAAAACTCATCTTTGCAAAGCAAAAATGTTTAAAATCCCTACATCACCAAATGAGTGCCAAAAATGGCTTATTGAGATTATTCTTAAAAGAATAAACATTTTATAAAGCAGGTACTGTTTTCATAATCATGTTATCTCTTATTCCTTAAAATTATATTAAACATTACTTCTTCCACTAGCCAGCCCTCCCTAACCTCTTTACTCTGGGTATTGGATGTTCCAGAACTTTCTGGAAAATACTAGTTGCCTGCCCTTTGTCTACATTCACAAGCCCCTTGAACCTGGGAAGTTTCATGAGTTGTGGTCTCAATTAAAAATAAGTTTAGTAGAAATTGTGAGGTATAAGGAAGTCAATACATCAGGAAATGGGAACCAATGAAAAATAATTTGTTACTTGGAGTTGCCAAGAGGAAAGCCACACTAGCAATGTAGGGGCCACAGGGAAAAGAATCAAGGTCACTAGGAAAGAGCAGTGATAATGGGCAAACGCCTTATGGTCCTAAGGTGATTGGAGCAGATGATAAGGAATGGCCTAGAACGGGAAAACTCAGTAGAGTAGGTGGGCAAGAATGGACTCCAGAACTTCACATTTGAGAAGCTCGTTCCTGGATAAGTTCTTTGCTACCCCAAGACATTGCCTATGCGTGGGAAGGGAAGACCCTCCAGCATCAGAAAGGCTAAAATATAGAAAATAAACGACATGGCTAGCATATGGGAGTTCCAGTGTGGGTACTCTACTCTCCCTAAGAGCCAGCTTCCCGTGTCTCTCCTCTGAGCGCCTTTCACTTCCCAGGAATTCACCTTCTTCCCCACTTTAAGGACATTAACCCCCTCTAGATGAGCTGTTTCATCAAACACCCTTCTGTATCAACTAGAACATCTTCAATCAATAAAAAACAAACTTCCACCTGATCCTCCCACTCAATTCCCCTCCCCATCCCCTCTCCCACCCAGTTCCCTCCCTCCAACCACTTTCACTGTCTATTTAATTTTCCCTTCTGAGAAAGATTCAACCATCTTCCCTTGGGCCTTCCTTGCTATTTGGCTTCTTTGGGTCTGTGTACTGTAACATGGGTATCCTATACTTTATGGCTAATATCCACTTATCAATGTCTACATACCATGCATGTCCTTTTGGGTCTGGGTTACCTCACTCAGGATGATATTTTTTAGTTCCATCCATTTGCCTGCAAATGTCATGATGTCCTTGATTTTAATAGCTGAGTAGTATGTACCTTGTATAAATGAACTACATTTTCTTTATCTAGTTTTCAGTTGAGGGACATCTGGGTTCTTTCCAGTTTCTGGCTATTATGAATAAAACTACTATGAATATAGTTGAGGAAGTGTCCTTGTGATATGGTGGAGCATCTTTTGGCTATATTCCCAAGAGTGGCATAGCTGGGTCTTGGGGGAGAAAACTATTCCCAATTTTTTAAGAAACTGCCAAATTGATTTTCAGAGTGGTTCACAAGTTTGCACTCCTACCAGCAGTGTTCCCCTTTCTCCACATCCTCACCAGCATGTGCTGTTGCTTTAGTTTTGATCTTAGCTATTCTAACTGGTATATGGTGGAATTTCAGTTGTTTTGATTTGCATTTCTGTGATGACTAAGGACGTTGAACATTTGAGGTGTAAGGAAAGCGGGGGTTGGGGGAGAGTGAAAATCTGAAGTAGGGGGACATCTCTAGGATGTACTAGACCTGAAACAGAGGAGGCTTCAGAGAGTCTATGAGGTGATGTTAGCTGCGACTCCTAGAAGTGGGGGATATGGAACCTGAAGTGGCCATCTGTACCCAGGCAGTACTCCTAGTGAAGGCATAAGGACACCAATCAACCCAGAAAATGTTCCACTCAAAATGAGTCCTGTCTACAAGATGTGCAGGGCCAAGGATAGAGCAGAAACTGGGGGAATGACCAACCAATGATTGGCCCAACTTGAGACCCACCCTATGGACAAGAACAAATCCCTGACACTATGAATGATACTCTGTTATGCTTGCAGACAGGAGCCTAGAACAACTGTCCTCAGCTACCCAGTAGTCGACCAAAACCGATGCAGAGACCCACAATCAAACATTAGATGGAGCTTGGGGAGTCTCTTTGGGAAGAGTTGGGAGAAGGATTGAGGGAGCTAGAGGGGGCAAGGACTCTACAAGAAGACCAACAGAGTCAACTAATCTGGACCCTTGGGGGCTCCCAGAGATTGAACCACCAACCAAAGAGCAAGCATGGGCTAGACCTAGGCCCCCTACACATATGTAGCGGATGTGCAGTTTGGTTTTTACGTGGGTCCCCAAACATCAGGAGCAGGGCCTGTCCCTGAGTCTGTTGCCTGCTTATGTATCTCATTCCCTTAACTAGGCCTCTTTGTGTGGCCTCAATGGGAGAGGATGCACCTAATCCTGCAGTGACTTGAGGTGCCAGAGTGTGTTGATACCCAGAGGGGGCCTCCCCCTTCTCAGAGGAGAAGGGGATGGATGATGGGGGTGGGGAATTGGGAAGGTTTATGTGAGGGGAGAACCAGAAGAGGGAGCTGCAATCAGGTTATAAAGTGAGTAAAAAGAAAAAAAGAATGAATAAAGGAAAACACTATTGTTCTTCAAAAATACAAACTATCATGTTGCTGTGAAAAGACACCATGACTCAGATAGACAAAAACACTTAACTGAGGCTTGCTTACAGTTTCAGGGGTTCAGTCCATTCTCCTTACGGTGGGAAGCATGGCATTATGCAGGCAGACTTAGTTCTGGAGGAGCCAAGAGTTCTGTATCTTGATTAGCAGGCATCCAGGAGGAGACTGTCCTCTGCAGGCATCCAGGAGGAGGCTCTCTTCTGTACTGGGCAGAGCCTGAGCACAAGAGGCCTCAAAGCCCACCCACACAGTGACACACATGCACCAAGAGAGACAGACACAGACACACACAGAAATACCATATCACACACATACACACACACTACACACAAACATACATACCCACAGAGACTCAGACACATGCACAGAGACACACAGACACACACACAGAGACACCATATCACACACACACTACACACAAACATACACACACGCAGAGACTCAGACTCTTTCTGACTTCTAGATGGCACAGAGGTGAGCGAAGGTGGTCCACAGTACCCAGGACCTCACGTACTCTCACGTAACAGCTACCAGGATCGAGTCACAACTCTCCCTGCTGCTCTCTGACTGCCCTTCCCCCCTAATGTATGAAGCCTGGAATATAATTATGGAGATCTTTGTATCAGAGTAGATTTCAGTAGGTTAAAGAAAATGTAAAACTTATGACTACGGCTTGAGGCGATGAACACCACAGAGAAATGAGGTTCCTAATGTGTGATTTCACATCTGGGACCAGACACAGTAATCACTTTCATCTTGAAATCTATAGCAGGCTTCTAAGAAAGCATCTGCCTCCTGGTTGCTACCATATTTACCCATGCCTCCTGGGTCTGTGCATGCCCCCTCCTCCATAAACAATGGCTATAATTACTGGATATGATAGTTTTGTAATATTCATACTCAATATATCTGACTTTTTTTTGATGTCAGTGTTTTTTAATATATATATTTTTCAGCGATAAAACACCACGACCCAAAGCACCCTGAGGAAGAAAGGGTTTATTTGACATATGCATCTCAATCATTGAGGATTGAGACAGGAATTCAAACAGTGCAGGAACCTGGAGGCAGGAACTGAAGCAGAGGCCTGGAGGAGCTGTCATTACTGGCTTTGCTCCCCATGCTTTGGTCCCTCCCCCACTTCAATGGTTTTTAGAGACAGATTTTCTGTGTAGCCCCTGGAACTCACTCTATAGACCAGTCTGGCCTCAAACTCACAGCAAGCTGCCTTGCCTCTGCCTCCTGAGTGCTGGAATTAAGAGCGTGCACCACCACAACCTGTTTTTTAGAAAAAGATTTATTTATGTGTATATAAGAGTGCTCTATTTTCATGTGTCCCTGCATGATAGACAAAGCCATCGGACCTCATTACAGATGGTTGTGAGCCACTATGTAATTGCTGGAATTGAACTCAGGACCTCTGGAAGAGCAGCCAGTGCTCCTAACCACAGAGCCATTTCTCCAGTCCCCCTCAGTGTGTGTTCTTATACAACCCTGGACCACCTGCCCAGGGTGACACTGCTTAGTGGGTTAGTCCCACTCACATCAATCATTAATCAAGAAAATTCCCTGTAGGCCAATCTAATGGAAACAGTTTCTTAACTGAATTAATCCCTCTGTCTAGATGACCCTAACCTGTGTCAAGTTAACAACAACAATCACAAAAAGCCAATGACCACAACTGACCAATCAAAAAGATTTTTGGTTTAACCACAGAGACCAAGACACGTGTCACTGTGAGAAGCACGAGAACAACTTATCCTGTTTGGAGAAAGACAGTAAGGAATTTGGCATTTGATAGCAGCAAAGGGTATGTAGGGCCAAAGCCTTCTTCCTTCCACCTCTTCATCCTCATTAGTCGTTCCCCCTGCAAGGCTGCCCAATCCTGGGTTTACTTGCTGTGAGGAATGGGGATCTAGCTAAGTTTATCCAAGGAGAATGAAGTTGTGCCCAAGATGCACAGGTGTTTAAAAAAAATCCATTTAGGGGCTGAGGAGATGACTTAGTACCAGGATTGCTCTACACGCATGAGAACCCAAGTTCGAATCTCCATATCTTTCTGTATCTCTCTCTGTCTCTTTCTCTGTCTCTCTCTCTTTCTCTGTCTCTGTCTCTCTCTCTCTCTCTGTCTCTCTCTCTCTCTCTCTCTCTCTCTCTCTCTCACACACACACACACACACACACACACACAGATACACATACACATGCACACACATGCACACACATGGATGCATGGCTATGTGTGCCAGTAGATCTGGCAATGGGGAACCAAGATAAGGACAAGGAGACCCCAAGAGCTCACAGGCCCATGAACACAGCTGAAATGTGAGCTTCTAGCTCAGTGGGAGACCCCACCTCACGGCAATAGGCAGAGAACCATGAAGGAGGAAACCTACTACCCTGCTCTAGCTTTCACATGCACGTGCACAGGTAACTGCACTGCACACTCTCACTCATGTACCACACAGGCAACACTGGGCACACAAATCATCTAGATTTCTGGTTATTACGATCCAAATGAGATTGAGTGGCTTAGCCATGACCTTCCAATGCACTCTCTGAGGTCCCACAGCTCAGCACTTGACTCCTTTAAGAATTACAGCTTACTTCTCAGGCTCTTTCTCCTCCCAGGCTATGTAAACCCCTGCCTGACATATGGTGGGTATTACATGGTTTAGCTAATGCTGGTTGAATTTGGTAAAATAATGAATGGATGAATGAATGAATGAATGAATGAATGAATAATGTGATAGAAAAGCATTTGTTTATAATCCATATAGAAAAAGACTGATCAGTAGGACTGGATGAGGGTCAAATCAGCTGTTTCCAAGTGAGAGACTTTGAATTCCAAGTCACCAGAGAGTTGTCCTAGGGCGCATACCAGGCAGCCCCTGATCTTATTAGAGTGATTATAGAAGCTTGGCGGGCATGCTGCTAAGGAAGCTGTGGGGATTTCGGTTCAACGAGCCTGAACATTTTATTCATTGAAAAGGGTCAAGATGGAATGGGCTGCCTCTGGGGTGCAAGTGCCGTGTCGCTCTGAAGTGGAATGGCATTTTCTGAAGTGCCTCGTGTGTCAGGTGGGGAATTACACGAAAATGACTTTTAGGTTCCTTTAATCTGCCACTTTATGAGTGTGGCCTCCAGGCATGTACACTGGAGCTGAGATCCAGAATATGGAATCCTCCAGAAGCTGCAACAGAGCTTTGCATCTGGAGCAAGCCTGGGTACCTGGGCTGCTTCTCATCTCCCAGGGAGTCGCTCCCCTGCTGCCACAACAGGAGGAGATCTAGGCACAGCTGCTTGATCCCACTAGTGGAGAATGAATACAAATAAAATAAATAACTAATTTATTCTCATTAAGTGTGTTTGGCTACCAGCATCCCAACTTGTCCTGCATTGGTATGGATTGAAAGTACAAAAATGATTAATCAACAGGCCGTCAGGGCTGAGATGGCTTTAGGGCCTTGGGTTTCTGAGCAAACAAATCAAAACCCAGCAAACCACAAAATAAAATGTAACCTAGGATGTTGCAAAAGTGATCCATCTTATAACCTTTTTCAATTTATAAAGGCACCAGATCTCAAGCTCTATGTCATAGTATCCCCTAAGCCCTAGAGCTTTCTCTGAAGGCCAACTCTATCTTCTGACTCTACTCCAAAGCTCCATCTTTCCCTGGGACTGCTTTTCCTCAGCCCTCTCAAAGGGTGGTTCCTCGTTCCCACACCCACTCCTGTCTGAGGAGCATCAGGGAGGGGACTAAACCTTCCTGTTTCTCACTGTTGCTACCAAGGCTTGTGCCTCTCACCTTCCCCAAGATCTATAGCTATGACTTCCATGTCTTTGCCAATCATTATCTATCCATTGTTACAGTCCCGAATGGTGAAGATTATAGTTGGATTATATATCTATAATTTGGAGCCTCTACACTGCATGGTGCCTCTTCTTTCTTCAGTGTGGGGAGTGCCATCAGTGTTTTTCTAAGCTCTCCTTCCAAGTCCTAAGTCATTTTAACATCCATTATATTTGATCCTTTAAATATCCTGACCTCTCTTTTTTCTCCTCCTTCATCCCCAATGACCTTGTCTTCATACAAATTATTGAAGAATCCACTATATCCTGTCCAGAGGTAAATCACCAAGATGGGATGGCATTAGTTTGAGGTTCTTAAGATGCAAGCAGGAGACAGTACCATCCTGAACTCAAATGCAACCCAAGCCAGACCTTTGAACTACTTGCCCTATGCAAGATAGCATCCAAACTAAGACAAAATGCAAAGTCCTGAAAAAAAAATGATTCATTAACTTCTCTTCACCTTGGGACACACCCCATCCCTATCTTAGAAAACAGCTTAACTTTCACAGAGACTAATCATAATACCGCTGAAAGCCCCCATGGAATTTAAAGCTATAAACACAGCCACCATTTGGTAACGCCATGAGGTACACTTTCAGGACTGTCTAAATGTGTTTTCTCTGACTGCAATCCTAATAGATAACAACGGCTTCCGGTTTTGACTCAGTCTATTTTTTTTCTTGGCCTCAAGTATCAAGGGACTCAGCAACAGACTTGGCAAATAAGTCTCCACTGAGACTGCAAGGGAGACACCTTCATAGAGAAGGAAGGGAGGGTTGCAGGTCATCAGGTGTGCTCTGATGAGAGACTACTGGCAAGAGGGAACTGCTGGGAAGCAGCCGACACCCAGTGAGTCTCGTGTGATGGATTTGAAGCGTGTTATGTAGAGTCTCATCAGTCCCACTTGTAAGCGGGACATTGACTAGAGGAACTGATCAGATCCTGACCATTGTGGACCCATAGCTGAGCCTCACCAAGGCCACAGGGGCAGCAGCAGCAGCCACAGCTAAAAGAATTGTGCAGCTGCGCTGACCACCAGGGAGACAGCCAGGAACGGAGCTTTCATCTTCTTTAACAAATAACAGGGGACAATTACAAATGCACACTGACCAGGCCCTTCCCAGCGCCCCCCCCCCCCCGAAGGGCAGACAAGCACAGAGCCCTGGGCTTAAATCTCCTTAGCGACATAGCTTGCCCTTACTGACTGTTCTCTTGCCTCAGTGCTGGGATTTTAATGCTGCCTGTCAGTTGTATTTTACCACCCCCCCCCAAGTCTGCTAGCCGGCTTTCATAAAGAACAAAGAAGGAATAATTAATAATTTGATACATTTGAATTCCCTTTGCTTAAAATGTCTTCCTGCCAAATAAATAAAGCAAGAATCTCCAGGACTTCCCAGAACCCAACTGCCCTACACTTGTCTTCTCCATTACTGCCAACTGACCTTATGGATGCTGCGAAGGCAATCCTCCTCCGTACCCCTCCCTGTTGTCTCCCCCATCCTCCCCATCTTCTTCCCTCTTCCCATCCCTATCTTTTCCACCCTCACTTTTTCACTCCTTATGGGGACCTTCCCAGCAGCAAGTAATGTCTCTTATCTTTAAAAGGAGAAGTCCCTAGAATTGAAACCTTCTCGTAAATGGTTCACCCTCCCCCATTTCAGAGCAAAACTCAGAAGAGCTGCATTCAGTGCCTCCTTTTGACTCTGTCACCCTATCCCGCTTGATCAGGCCCCTGATGACATCCATGTCAACAGCCTGTACAGCGCTTTCCAGCCAGCAGCTTATATCACGTACCTGGGATATGGTGCTAGACCCTGCCTCCTCACAACCTTCTGCGACAGTCATCTGCTTGTCTCCTTTCTTGCTGGTAGCTCCTTCTATTCCTTTGCTTATTTGTTAGGCAAATTCTTCTGAAAATCATAAACAGAATATCTAAGCTGGGTATAGAGGAAATAAAATTAAAAAAAGAGGGAAAGGAAGGAAGGAAAGAAAGAAAGAAAGAAAGAAAGAAAGAAAGAAAGAAAGAAAGAAAGAAAGAAAGAAAGAAAGAAAGAAAGAAAGAAAGAAAGAAAGAAAAAAGGAAGGAAGGAAGGAAGGAAGGAAGGAAGAGAAAGGAAGAGAGAGAGAGAGAGAGAGAGAGAGAGAGAGAGAGAGAGAGAGAGAGAGAGAGAGAGAGAGAGATGGGCCAGAGAGACGAGTCAATGGATAAAAGCTCACACTGCTCTTGCAGAGGACCCAAGTTCAGTTCCCAGCAACTACACTGAGCAGCTCCCAACTGCAGGCTCTAGATCCAGGGTCTCCAATGCCCTTTTCTGGTCATCTATGTGGATGTCTGCACTCTGATGCACACACCCACACAGAGACACATGCATGCACATAAATTTCAATTTTTAAAAGTTGGTCTTTAAAAAGACCATGGTGCATAGGGTCTGTGCACTCCAGGCGCGGGGAGCGAGGAGGGGCTGTGGACCTTCAGTGTAGACGTGACTGTAGATGCAAATAACCCCTTAGGCGGTTTGAAACTCATTCTGCTGGTGTGACCAAGGAACAGTGAGTGTTTTGTGGTCTCAGAGGACAAAACCTTGACACGACCCCAACTTTTTGTGGTCTCTACATGTTGGAGTGACTCAGGGCCCTTTCCCTGACGTTTTCACCTTTTTGACTACATCTGTTCCCATGGAGATTCCATTTCAACTATCAGTTGATTTATCTATCAAGCACAGAGGGTGCAGTTTCTAGGGACCACAATAATTTCAGGGACCTATGAATATGCTTTGACTTCTTTAAAAATTAGACTTTTAAAAATCGAGTATGACAATCATAAACCCATCCAAGATTGTATTCATCTGTATTTTTACTTTTAATGGGGAAATACAGTGAAGACAAAAATGGGTAGGGTCCATGAATGTCCCAAGGTGGCCCTGGTGTTTATGGTTTTAAATACCATGTAGATGCAGTCACACAGATCTGTGATTCATTTACCCAGTACAGACTTTAAACCTGAACTGCAGATTTGCATGTCCATATCACATGAACACAAACTGACCCACTGTCAGGTGAACCCACGTGTCTGCTCCAGAATGTGCAGTCACAGAGTCTGTAGTCTTACATGCACACAAGTGAGGTACAAAATAAATTATTTGGGATAAGAGGGCTAGGATGTCATCTCATTAGAAGTATGCTTGCCTAGCACACACAATGCCCCTCTTCAATACTCAACACCATATAAAACCAGGTGTGATGTCACACATAGCTGTATACACTTAGGTGGAGGCAGGAGAACCGGCCATTCAAGGTCATCTCTGGCTACATAGTGAGTTTGAGGCCAGCCTAGTCTACTCGAGACAGAGAGATGGAGAATAAGAGTCATAAGCCCTCGATTTAAAAAGCAATAAGATTTGAAATGTCACAGAATCCAGAGAAAATACAGCATCTTCACTGTCGTCTGAGCAGCTTGTATATAAGTGTTTTCCTGACAGCCTGGGATGCTCGCTCGTTCTTTGACCATCTCTTCATTTTCTACATCAGGAATAAGAAGGCAGTGGATAGTGGATCTTCCCACTAGCATAGTTGATAGGAAGCAGGTTTTCAATATTGACAGCATAGAGAAGGTTCTTTCAGAATCACAACTTGTTGGTAATTTCCATCCTCTCTGAGGACTGTTTCTGGGTTTTCAAAGGCTCTCATGAGTATCTTTTCTATAGGAGCAAAAGGACTTCAGAACACTTAAGGGTTTTCTATTTGGTGATAGAACTGATTTTTTGAACTGATGGGCTCATCCAGATTCTGCCAACATCTTACTGCATGGTTGTAGTGTGGCTTCTATATAACAACGTCTTTAGTTACTTCTCTTCATTAACCAGATGATCCAATTCCCTGGATTATCAAGCTTATGGCTTCCACATTAAATTTACATATTTTCTTAATTGGGTTACTAACCCCAATCTGAAAATTCTATCATTTGTGTATGCAAAATAATCTCTTTGGATCTCATTGTTCATATTTATCGATTTTGCTTTGTATTCCACTAATTTAATTTTTCAGGTTTATGTTTTCATTGTTGGTGGTATTTTGGATTTTGTAGAGGTTGGTTTTGTTTGTTTGTTTGTTTGTTTGTTTGTTTTGTTTTGCCTTTTGAAACAGAGTCTCACTTATAGCACAGGCTATCCTTGAACCCACAATCCTCCTGCCTTGGCCTCCTGAGTGATTTTATATCAGTTTTTTTGTTTTTGATTTTTGTTGTTGTTGTTGTTTTCAAGACAGGGTTTCTCTGTGTAGCCCTGGCTGTCCTGGAACTCACTGTGTAGACCAGGCTGGCCTTAAACTCAGAAATCCACCTGCCTCTGCCTCCCAAGTACTGGGATTAAAGGCATGTGCCACCACTGCCCAGCTTTATATCAGTTTTTAAAGATTATTCTGTCAGTTTTAAGATTAAAATAATTTAAAGATGAATGATACTTCTAGAAAACATTCAGAACAATGATCTGTAGTTCTTCACTCATTTTATTTAAACATTTCTAATTTCTAAAGTGGAATCACAGTAGCATAATCACTGCGTATTCTAACTCACTCACACAAAAATCCTATTGAGTAATTTTAGCTATATCTGCCCCTTCATTAAATATATTCCTGAAAAGAGAGGACCACCATTTTGACTTTGTCTCAGTAAAAACTGAATTCTTTGCTTATGTCTGATAATTAAAAACATTTCTATAGCTCTCATTCTGGGAGTGTCTATTCTTGAGCCTTCTAGTTCCAACATAGCTGCCAGCTTGATCTTGTCAAAAATCAGGTCTGAACCTGCCAATTCTTTGCTCCAAAGAACCAAATGGACTTTACCCCCTGTAGGTCTTCTAGACCCTGCATAGTCTGGACTGATGACCTGACTTCACCAGGACACCACCACTCTCCCCTAGTCTGCTTCTATTCTACAGATTCCTTTCTTTCAGTACTAGTTAACCCAGGGCCTTTGCATATGCCGTTCCCTTTGCTTAAAACATCATCCTTCCAAATAAAATGAGGCTCACTCCCTCACCAACATTGGTTTTAAATACCATGACTTCCTCAGTTGACTCACTTGAGCATTGTCCTCTCAACACAACCTACCCTATTTTTCTATTTCATCTATCTCATTCATCAAAGCTACTATATCTAGTATTTATTCCTAGGGCTCATTTAAACAGTCAATGAAGTTAATTGACTGAAAGAATTAAAGTCAAAAAAATTAGAGACAGTGCTTTTTAAATATAACTTTAGATGGAATCATTCTGGAATTTTGTTGCTTGTTCTAGGGAAATGTGTGTTTTTCAAGTATTTGCTTATTCTGTTCCTCTTTCAATAAGACAACAAGTTCTGGTGTATAAGAATATTCAACACTGCGCTATGTCCTAGGCACACATTGCTGAAGGAGGGACACACAGCTCCAGTTCTTCTGAAGCTTATGACTATGAAGAAAGTGGACTAGAGCCAACATGCTTGGCATACCACTCCCTGAGCATGGATGTGCATAGGACTGGGAAACCCAAACTCCTGGAAATTCACTTCTAGTATATTCTACAGATGCATAGATCCCAAATACACACTTAGAGAAGACAACATCATATGCAATGTAGTTCGGGCAGGTATGAAAGATTTAGAACTCATACATGTCTCCTTAAGTTTTTGTCTAGTCTCATGTTCTGTGTTAATGCCTGTAATTATTGAGCTTTGAGGACATCTGCACTCCTAAAGAAAGAAGAAGCCAACAGGACTAGCATTCTGAGCTTTGGATAGATTTTAAGCCCTAAGTTTCCGGAACTTATCTAGATTTAAGTAGCCAGAGAATATGCGCATAATTCTAGGCTGCCAGAGATTTCAACAGCCTTTCTCACCCTGTTCTCATATGGCCACAGTATTTTCTTGAGTATGTGCATCCTGTCTGTTTTGATATGTAGTATTTCACAGGTTTTAATCATTCCCACTAGAGCGTGGGCAAAAGTGGGGGTGGTGCGAGGGAGGAGAGTCTCACGATGCAGAAATTGGAGAGCTGTCAATGTTCAAACCCAAATCATCTGTGTTTCCTCTGACTCCATGAAACACAGCTCAGAAGCAAAACACATCCTACTGCCTGGCACATTGTGGGTTCTCAAAAGCATATGACTGAGTGTATCAGCTTGTCTTCCATAGTTCATAACACAATGCCACAGGCTGAGGGAGTTAAAGAGAAAAGCAGTCTCTTTGGGTGCATAGTTCTTTTTCTAATTTCATTCCTGTTGCTATGACAGATACTCTGACTGCAAGCAACTTAGGGAGAATAGGGCTTGACCAGCTTACAGTTCTGGGTCATCACCTCTCTTTTCAGGGAAGTCGGGCAGGAGCTCAAACAGGTAGTCAGTTAAGAGCAAAGAGAGGTCATGCCCCTGTGTGTTCAGTCTCATCCAACTTCCTCCTGTCCTGGATAATTCAGGACCCAGACTGTGAAATATTCTTGCTGACATGCAGGGTTGGTTTCCCTAGTTCAAGAGCAATTAATACAGTCCCCCACAAACATGACCCCAAGCCATCTCCCATTTAGACAACTCTCTACCAAGACTCTCTTTCCAGGTGACTCCAGGTTGTGTGAAGTTTACAGCCAAAACTAACCAGCAGAGTTCTGGAGGCACAAGGTGCAGGCAATATCGGGTGGTGTGGTCACCACACTGCAAGAAATGGGGGCAGGGGGACACATATTACCTCTGGTCTCTCTTCACTCTGCTTATGAAATCAACAATGTTCATACCTAGGGCTCAACCTTGGTGGCTTTATCTAGTCCTGATCACCTTTCAAAGGCCTAGAGATCCCACCCTCTCAGTGCTTCCCAATGGAATCAATCCCAGCAGGGGTCTCCAAAGGAGCAAACCATATTCGAACCATAGAACCAAGAAAGCGAACCTTTTTGAACTGTGCTCAGGAGATGCTGCAGGCAGAGCTATGCCCAAGTGAGCTAGTGACTAGAATTGCAAGCAATATGCTGCTTCAAACTAATTTAATTATGCTTGCTTGGGTTTGGCTCATTTGATTGTAAATAACCCAGATGGCCTTAACTCCACAAACCTCCTGGAGTTAGTCCTCCCTCCTGTTCTCTTCTCCCTTCACACACACAGATAGAACTAAAATACATACTGAAAAGTAAACAAATTAGAGCTCACCATCCACCCAGTTATCATAAAGTCAGGGCTTAGAAGCCAACATCCTGACCAAAATACAGAATTCTGAAGACATCCAGAAGCCTCTCTCAGCCCCTCCCAGAGCCTTTCCTTTCCCACCAAGTAATCACATAAAGTATTTTTGTTTGTTTTAGATTGATTTGCGTGTATAAGTGTTTTGCCTGCTTGTATGCATACACAGCATCTGTATGCTTGGTCCCAACAGAAGTTGGAGAAGGGTATCAGATCCCTAGAACTGGAATTATGGATGGGTTGTGAGCTGCCATGTGTGTGCTAGGAACTGAACCTAGGTCCTCTGCAAGAACAAGTACTTTTAACTGCTCAGTCATCTCTCCAGCCCTCAAAGTCATCATTTTAAGGTAGACATTTTCCTGAATTTTAGTTTGATCAACAATATATATGTCTCTAAACAGTTAAACCTTTTTACATCAGTCTCTCTCTCCCTCTCTCTCTCTCTCTCTCTATATATATATATATATATATATTTCTATATCTATATCTACCTATCTATATCTATATCTATATCTATATATCTATATATCTATATCTATATATATATCTGTGTGTGTGTATGTGTGTGTGTGTGTTGGGATGGCTAGACTAGCACTTTACCTCTGACTTTACCTCTTACACCCCAAGCCTTTCTTTTTTATTTTATCTGAGTTGCTCAAGCTAGCTTTGAACTCACTATCAACCTGGACTGGATTTGGACTTCTACTTTTGTACCTCACCCTCAAGTACTGAGATTACATAAACCCTAGTTTGATTTCCACTGCTGTGAAAACAGCTGTTACCAAAACCTACTTGGGGAGGAGTATATTTGGTTCCCACATTCCGATCCCTGAGGGAAAGTCAGGGAAGGAGCCCAAGCAGAAGTGGAGGCAGGAGCCATAGAGGAACGGGAGCAGCTTGTGGCTCCCGATGGCTTGCCAAGCTTCGCTTTACTGTTCAGCCCAGAACCACCTGCTAGGGGACGACACACCCACAGTGGGCTGGGCCCTCCCACATAAATTATCAATAAGGAAAATCCATAATTACAGTATATTTATGTCTTTATCTTTATAATGACTTAAAGTAGCCTATGTGGGGTGTTCAATATTTTTAAATCATAGTTAAAAGTATGATATTAGCAATCGTGATTAAAAACTGCATGGTATTGGTACAGTGACAGACAGGTAGATCAGTGGAATAGCACTGAAGACCCAGAGATGAACCCACACATCTATAGTCACTTGATCTTTGACAAAGGAGCTAAAACCAACCAGTAGAAAAAGGACAGCATTTTTAACAAATGGTACTGGTTCAACTATCAGTCAATATGTAGAAGAATTCAAATTGATCCATTCTTATCTCCCTGTACAAAGCTCAAGTCCAAGTGGATCAAGGACCTCCACATAGAAACAGATACACTGACTCTAATAGAAAAGAAAGTGGGGAAAAGCCTCAAATGCATGGCTACAGGGGAAATTTTCCTGAACAGAACACCAGTGGCTTATGCTCCAAGATGAAGAATCAGCAAATGTGACTTCATTAAAATTGCAAAGCTTCTGTAAGGCAAAGGACACTGTCAATAGGACAAAACGCCAAACAACAGATTGGGAAAAGATCTTTACTAATCCTACATCTGATAGAGGGCTAATATCCAATATACACAAAGAACTCAAGAAGTTAGACTCCAGAGAGTCAAATAACCCTATTAAAAATGGGCAACAGAACTAAACAGAGAATTCTCAACTGAGCAAACTCAAATGGCTGAGAAGCAGCTACAGAAATGTTCAACATCCTTAATCATCAGGGAAATGCAAATCAAAACAACCCTGAGATTCTACCTCTCACCAGTCAGAATGGCTAAAATCAAAAACTCAGGCAATAGCAGATGCTTCAGAGGATGTGGAGAAAGAGGAACACTCCTCCATTCCTGGTGGGACTGCAAAGTGGTATAACCACTCTGGAAATCAGTCTGGCGGTTTCTCAGAAAATTGGTCATAGTACTACCCGAGGACCCAGTTATACCACTACTGGGAATATACCCAAAAGATGCTCCAACATTTAATAAGGACACATGCTCCACTATGTTCATAGCAGCCATATTTATAATAGCCAGAAGCTGGAAACAACCCGGAGGTCCTTCAACTGAGGAATGGATACAGAAAATGTGATACATTTACATAATATAATACTACTCAGCTATTAAAAACAATGATTTCATGAAATTCTTAGGCAAATGTATGGAACTTGAAAATATCATCCTGAGTGAAGTAACCCAGTCACAAAAGAACACACATGATATGCACTCACTGATAAGTAGATATTAGCCCAGAAGTTCGGAATACCTGAGATACAATTCACAGACTATATAAAGCTCAAGAAGAAGGAAGACCAAAGTGTGGATGCTTCAGTCCTTCTTAGAAGGGAGAACAAAGTACTCACAGGAGGAAACATAGAGACAAAGTGTGGAGCAGAGGCTGAAGGAAAGGCATCCAGAGACTGCCCCACCTGGGGATCCATCCCATATATAATCGCCAAACCAGGAGGCTAGTGCGGATGCCGGGAAGTGCTTGCCTAAGGGAGCCTGATATGGCTGTCTCCTGAACAGCTCTGCCAGAGCCTGACAAATAAAGAGGCAGATGCTCGCAGCAAATCATTGGACTGAGCAAGGGGTCCCCGATGGAGGACTTAGAGAAGGGACTGAAGGAGCTGAGGGGGTTTGTAGCCCCATGGGGGGAGCAACAGTGTCAACTGGCCAGACTCCCCAGACCTAGAAAGGAGATAACATTAGAAATGTAAATAAAGTAAATATCCAATAAAAGGATAAAAAGTGTGATATTATTCTAATTTATATATTTGCTTTCACTTTTAATATATATATATTATATGCATGTATAGATATACAGATATGCAAAATGCAATTGATAGCTTTTATGGACCTGATGGCACTTTGCTAAAGCCAGTTAATACGGTAAACTATATGGATAACGATGATCACAGGAATAGAGAGATGGCTCGGCAGCTACAAACACTTGCTGTTCTTCCAGAGGATCCGGGTTCAGTTTTTAGAACCCACAGAGTGGTTTACAAGCATGTGTAGTTCTAGTTCCAGAGATCTAGCCTCTTCAGGCCTCCCTGGGCTCCTGCACGCATTATATGAGCATAAATTCATTCAGAGTCACACACATGCACATAAATGATAAATATATATAGCAAATCTCCTTAAAATATAATAATAGGTTATATTATTATATAATAAATATAAAAATAGGTTATTGGAACACAATGCCCAAATTCTTTTAAAATTCTCTTAATTTTACAGGAATATAGTTAAATTATCTGTGACTGGCCGTTTTACGGCTATCTTTACAATTCCTATATTTTAATTTCTATCTCACTCTAATGCATAAACTAGACCTCCAGATCCTTCACCTCAGAGTCAGATACAAATAATAATTGTCTTCCATGTCTTACTCTTGATTTTCATGCACAAATTTTCAGTATTTCACATGAAGTACATTTGCTGAACTTTCTAGGTAATTGTTATTTGATCAACATCACCTTAATCATATTTTGTTTAGAGGTTTTGTCATAAATAAGGCTTGACTCTTAGAGGTTGGTCCTGCTACATTTACAAAGATGACTTCATTATCTGTTAGTGTCACATTTCAGTTTTTCCAGGCCACTGTAACATAAGGCCATAGGAAAGGCAACCTAGAAATGGCAGAAGTTTATTTCCCATAGTTCTAGGGCCTGGGAGATGGAAAATCCAGGTGAGTCATTTGGGCTCTGGCAAAGACCAGCTTCCCTGGTCATCCATAGCCTCACTCTAACCGTGAATGATTGATGAGGTGAAGCGCTATCCGGGTGGTCTCCCTTTATTAGGACTCCAGTCCCATTTATGAGGGCTCAGCCATCACCTGCCAAAGCATCACCTCCAAATACCAACAACTCAGAGATTAAGTCAACAGAGGCCACACCATGTAGAGAATTACATTACTTAATTGTGCGAGTGTGTTTTGTGTGTATTGTGTGTATATTGTATGTGCTGTGCGTTGTGTTGTATGTGTTGTGTGATGTGCATGATGTGGTGTGTGTGTGTGTGTGTGGTGTATAAATACATGTGAGAGCAAGTATAACCATGCTTACACACAGAAGGCAGAGAAGGACGCTGGTGTCCTGTTACACCACTTCCCACCTTAGCCCCTGACATGCTGTCTCTCACTGAACCTGGAGCTAGACCAGCAACCGGCAGCCCAACAATACTCTGTCTCTATACAAGACAACACTGGGAGTTCAGGCGTGTGTTCCTATGTAAAGCTTTTTACATGGATCTGAACTTAGGTCCTCACTGCAAACTCTTACAAATCGTCTCTCCAGTCCAGATTGCATATACAACACATTAGAGCAGTGTGCCTCCACCTTCCTAATGCTGTGACCCTTTAACACAGTTCCTCATGTTGGGTTGACCCCCAACCATAAAATTATTTTTGTTGCTACTTCACAACTGCAATTTTGCTACTGTTATGAATCATAATGAATCATAATCTTCTCTTGGAGATAGAAGTTTGCCAAAGGGGTCATGACCCCTGGGCAGAAAATACATTAGAGAATGAGATTAAGGAAGTTTCTCTCAAAGTAATCCATCCAAGGGTAAGCACAAATTTGAATTCTCTACTTCTCCCCCTGTACTTTCTCTGATTACAACAAAGGGCTTTGCTCTGTATTTGTTGAACAACACAGAAAATGTAGAGATAAGACATTCTTTACAGGGATCTTTGACAAAGTTTTACAAGGGAAGTATTGCTTTATTGACCCAGAATAACACTCACAACCACACAGATGTTATCAGCTTATGTTGCTTCCAACATTTATGATGGCTAGTTATCTGAATGTTGCTTTCAACCTGTTGGCTGCTTTCACCAAAATATTACCACAACACATACATACACATATACATTATTCTGGGTCAGGGGTAAGGAAGAGTGCATAGTTGAAAATTAAAGCTATGTATTTAGCTTAAGATTTAAAAGCTGGCTGTATTTGGAAATCCAAGGCATAGTAATAGTTCTCTTAAAGCAGGCTTGACCTAAACAAGTTGAGTAAACAGTAGGTGAGCAGGATAAGTTCACAGTCTTAGATGCTCTCAGGGGGCATCATTAACTTGACTGTGAGGTCCAGCAAAAGTTCAATCTTACTAGAGCCAAGGGACATTCTCAGAAAAAAAAAATGTATCACCGAGTCTTAGTTACTTTTGTATTGTTGTGATTAAAGACCATGACCAACAGCAAGTCCAGGGAAAAAGATTATTTTGTTTCTTCTTCTTCTTTTTTTTTTTGAGTATACTTCTATATTATAATCTATCACTGGAGGGCTTCAGGATAGGAACTATCCTGGAGGAACAGGATTCTTAAGAGTTAGAAGCTGATGCAGAAGCCACTGAGGGTGCTGCTTACTGGCCTACTTGGCATGCTTCTCATGGAGGCCAGGATCACCAACCAGCTCAGGGGCTACCTCGACCCCATTAGACTAGGTCCTCCTATATGCCCTGCATGTCTGCAACCTGATCTTATGGAGGCATTTTCTCAATTGAGGTTCTCTCCTCTCAAATTACAATAGCTTGCATTAATGTGAAACTAGCCAATACAATTAGCCTTTGTCAACTTGATGTGCAAATTCATCACTGTTAAGCCACAACCTGCTGCTGTTCTCGGTGGTTGTCCCATGGTACTGGTATTGTCAAAATGCTAGGGTCTCTTGGTGCAGCTAGGCTGCACTTTTACCAGGAGCCTTTCCTGGGCTCTCTTCAAGGACTCAGGCCACATGGTAGCAAGGACTTAGTTGCTCTCCATGACCCCTTTATGCCTTTGAAGTGCCTCCAGACTCAGTACCACCTGGGTGACTATTAGACTACCAAGTTCAGCTGCCAGGACAAGGTACAACCTTGGCCACCTCTGGAATGGAGCTACTGTGTGCCAACTATGAGGCAACGAGTCCCAGATTTCACCTCAGTGATGCTGGTCTCTTCTTAATCACTTAATTTCTCAGCTCTAGATAACCAGCTTTGGTTAGCCCAGCAAAGTAAACATTTTCCTTTACTGGTTCTGGAATCTTTCAAGTTACCGTATTCTTCAGCCTCAGGTAGTAAGAACCATGGATTCTTAACTCAAAATATGCAACAGCCTCAATGGAGTCTTTAAATGACTCTGGAACTTTCCTCTAGAATGTCACAAGCCAGGTCTCCATTGTCTGCATTTTTGTAGACACTCTTATCTTCCAAACTTCCACAGAACAGCTGCTCATCAAACTTTGAACACTCAATGACTTTTCTAGCCCAAAGTTCCAAAAATAAGCTTCCTAAAAACATAGCCAGGTCTGTCTCAGTAATACCCCACAATCCTGGTACCAATTTCTGTCTTACTATCTCCTGATATAGGACCAAAAGCAAATTGGGGGAGGAAAGGGTTTATTTGGCTTACACTTTGATGTCACAGTCCATCACTGAAAGAGGTCAGGACAGGAACTCAAATAGGGAAGGAAACTGGATGCAGGAACTGATGCAGAGGCCACAGAAGAGTGCTACTTACTAGCTTGTTACCAATGGCTTGCTTGGCCTGCTTTTTTATAGAAATGGACCAGGACCACCAGCCCAGGGTGGTACCACCCACAATAGGCTGGTCCCTTTCCCACCTATCACTAATTATAAAAATGCCCCACAGACTTGCCTGTAGTCAACTCTTAGAGAGACATTTTCTCAATGGAGTTTCCTTCCTCTCAGATGACTTTAGCTTATGTCATGTGGACATAAAAGTAGCAAGCACACACTAGAGCACCTAATGACTGAGTGTTTAGGTGAAGCCACCACTCCATTCCTAGTTGAACCTTCTTTGGCTATAATGTTTTATCATCTTTTTACTTATCTCTTCATTCACTTTGCCAACATTTTCTTTAGGACTTTTGCATATATTTTCATAATGAAACTGACTTTAGTTTTTTTTTTTCCTGTCATGCCTTTTCAAGACTCAGATTCAAAATCATGATTGCTTTATAAACAGTTAGATGGAGAGATTTTTCTGTTTTTATGTCTTCTAGAAGAATTTAAGATTTATGTTATTATTTTTGTAATGTTTAGTAGAATTTGTAATAAAACCTTGTAAATGCTGTTTTATGTTATTCTTGAAGGGGAGTTTATATTTTATTTTGCATTTATTTCATGCATTTATATCATGCATGTAGGGGCAGATATTGAGGTCAAGGGTAACCTGAAGGAGCCAATTCTCTCCCTCCTCTATGTAGGTTCCAAGGATTAAACTCAGATCATCAGGTTGTGTGGTGAGGGCCATCCTGTGAGCCATCTCACCAGGAATGCTTTGAAGGATTGTAAAATTCTAATTTATCGTCATATTATTTCAGCAGTTCTTCTCCTACTATTTTCAGCTCCTATTCTTTCTATAGATGTGTCAGTGGCTAGCCTTATTCCTCTGACTTTATTCAGTGGCTGCTTTGAATAATATATTACCTTTTGTTCTCTAAAACTTCAGCATGATATATTAATGTAGAGCTCTTATTTATCTTCCAGGAACTTTGATAGAAATGTCAAAACATTGGACTAGCTTTGAAAATTCTCAGCCATTGTTTCAAGATTCTATCATCTATCTATCTATCTATCTATCTATCTATCTATCTATCTATCTATCTATCTATCTGCCTGTCTGTCTGTCTATCTATCTATCTATCTATCTATCTATCTATAACATCTCTCTCTCTCTCTCTCTCTCTCTCTCTCTCTCTCTCTCTCTCTCTCCAGGAAACATGACTAATACAAACACCAATGGTACCAATATACCACCTGAACCACTTTTCCCCCATTGCCTCCTCTGCTCTTAAGATTTTCCTGCTTTGGTATTGATGTTCCCATCTGAATGCTTTCTTCTGAAAGCAAATATCTTCTAATGTTATTAATTCCCTCATGACCAATCAAACCCATTTATTCAATTTTAATTTTTGTATCTGGATCCTCATGTAGTTCTTTTTCAAAAGAGCTTTCTACACTCTGGTAAAATTCTCATCTTCCCCAGGGAAGAGCACATCTGTTAGTTATCCAATACCAAGTGCCCAGTCCTGAAAACGTACATATGAATAACATTATGCAGACTGAGAAGGTTGTATGTAGGAACATATATATGTATATATGTGTACATATATGCATGTAACAACAATTAATGAAAACGAGGACATAAATTTGAGAGAGAGTGGAGGCAGGTATATGGGAGGGTATGGAGGGAGGGCAAGGAAGGGAAGAATGATGTAATCATAATATAATCTTTAAAATAAATGATTTTCAATCCTAATCATATTTTATCACTTTGAATGGAGACCTGCATATTCTGTGGCCCTGGTGATCTGGCTTATGTAGTTTTCACCCCTATTGTTTTGTCTTCTTTTATTCCTGAGATACTGTCTTTACATGATTGCCAGTGGAGGCAATTGTGGTATGTGGGGTCCTATCGTCTTCTAGGAGACTACTCCCAAGAATTTGGTGCCCTATTTTAGTAGAATTAACTTGTGGCCATGGTAAACTCTAGTCTCTGTGGTCCACTTCATGCATCTGTTTATACTTTCTTACAACTCCCCTAGTTTTCCCCATGCCTGGAAAAGAGGATGATTACTAAACTACTATGGCTTGATCCCCAGCCTGCTCTCTCCACATTGCTTTATGATGCTGGGGCTGGGCTTCTGAGAACTGCATCATTTACTGAAAATTATTATCACTCTACAATTTTGACCTTCTCACATACATATAAGGTACATATTCTAAACCTGCTGAAATAATCACATTGATAAATAGCTCTGTGACTGTGTGACATCCTTACTTGAAATAAAAATTGGCAAAACTTTAAGTTTGCCCCTATTTAAATTATTTTATTGGGCTATGAAACAAGAAGTCTTTGCTCCAACATACATAGACACTGTAGATATGGGTGCCTACTAGGTGCTTGAGACCCAGGTCCCTCCTTGTGTAGCTCCCATCTCTTCCTTCCACTTTGTTTCCTATCCTCCCCCTGTCCCTCAGCTTCACGTTCTATTCACAGTCCCATCTCTGATCTTCCCCTAGTTGAATTTAAAAATTTGAACACAGTGGGACTGGAGAAGTAGAGCACTTACTGCTCTTCTAAAGGTCCAGCACCCGCATTAGGCAGCTCACAACTGATAGGGTCCAGTGCTCTCTCTGGCTTCCATGGAGACGCAAACACATGGCACATGGCCTACATTTTCACACACACACACACAAAAACACACACACACACACACACTAATAAAAATTAATCTTTTTAATAAAAAACATTTAAACACAAAAATGTTTAAACATTTAATGTAAGAAATCAGTACCAATATAAACTAAAAGATGAAAGAATTAGTGAAGATAAAAGCTGCAAAATAATAAAATACAAAGAGAAATGACTGATGAGCCTATCACTCCAGCAAGTCTCAGAAAAAAAAAAATCAGCACAAAATACACATCAGAAAAAGAGGAAGATACATCATAGTGATGGAAGGCATGGAGCTAATTCTGACATGTAAAGCATTATTAATAAAATTTCAGATTTAGATGAAATAAGTGGCATTTCAAGTACAATAAAAATTTCCCAAGTTGTCTCAATTTGTTGACTACTATCTTAGATCTTTATCTATTGCTGTGATAAGACACTGTGACCAAGGCAACTTACAAAGGAAGCGCTTAAGTTTCCAGAGAGTCTATGATGGCAAAACAAAGCACAGAGGTAGGCAGCTGGAGCAGCAGCAGAGCGCTTGCATCCACATCCACAGACAGGAGGCAGAAAGGCATACTTGAAGTGGCACAAATGTTTGGAAATCTCTAAGTCCACCCCTGTGACACACCCCCTCCAACAACACCACACCTCTTCAGCCTTCTCAAACAGTTCCACCACTAGGGACCAAGCAAGTATTCAAACATACAGGAGCCATTCTCATTCAAATCACCACAACTGCCTAGACATGTCAATGGCCCCAAAAGGAACTGGGGAGCTCATTCATGGATACATTACATTAAAATCATAACTATAAAGAACAATACATTATGATTACCCTGCAGCAGCATCTGAGTAACTCAACCATCAAGGAACATATCTTCCTTAAGTGAGTCATTGCAGGCTATGCTAACAGTTTGTGAACTGTCTGCCCTCCTCATCTTCGTGGACTGATATGTCTGTGGAGTCAAAGACATGCTCAGTTGGTATGTCCCTTAACATCCCCACTCCACTGCCACCCTCAGTCTACAGTCTACAAGATGGTCACCTAAGATCATGGATACCTTGGTCAAATGCTCCATACCTGGCACATATAGGCTTTTGAGCACATTAATTCTCCCAAGAAGGGGCTGTGTTATTAGAATGCTTAAGACTTGGCCCAAACGTATAGTCAAAGGCAACTCTTTGTGTGACACTTAAATGGAACTTGAGCATATGAGCTAGCATGTAGACCAGTCAAGATTGATGTTTTCTTAGTCAGTGCAGACTGCTATGACCAAGGACCATAAAATATGTGGCTTAGAAACAACAGAAATCTATACCTCATAGTCCTAGAGCTAGGGAATCTAACACAAAAACACTGGCAGACTTTATGTCCAGTGAGTGCTACTTCCTGATTCACAGACAGTGCTTTCTTCCAGGCAGCTCTCTGGGTCTCATTTAAGGTATTCATACCCTTCCTAATGACCTTACCCTAGTGCCATACACATTTTTTGAAAGCCCACCTCCAACTATCATTTCCTGGGGACAAGATTTCATCCTTGAAGCCTGAGAACACACAGCACTACATTCATAGCATATAGAAAGAGGCATGGATCAGACCATGGGCCAGCTACTAGCTTTTCTTCTGTCAGAACTTATGCTATAAAACTCTGAGGTATACAAGAATTTAAATCTTAAACCTAGCCTTTCATGTTATCACAAAGATATAATCCTTCAGATAGGAAGACAGCACCTCCTGTATTTAATAACTTATTAGCTGACTCACAGCACTGGTTCTGTTTGTATCTGTGTGCATATAGATAAATATATATGAATATATACACACAGGTATGTACCATACTATATTTATTAGCTTAATGTTAGTGTTTTTGTTTTACTTCCACCAAATCTGAGAAAAGTAGGCTAGTTCATTCTTAACATCTGTAGGGTCTGGAGCAAGCATAAAGGTGAAGGCTTATCATTAGCCAGACAGCATGGTATTGACTTTTTAAAAGACACACAGATGATTGGGACAGAATGAGAATCCCAGAAATTCCAATTTTTCTACAGCCAAGTGATTCTCACAAAGATACCAAAACCATATGCTGCCCACTCTTGAAAAAATGACAGTCTTTTCAGTAAATGGTGCTGGGGAAACTGGACATTCACATACTGAGGATTTAAACTTGACCCCCATTTCTCATCCTCTACAAAAAAAATCAATTTAAAATGAATCAAAGACCTAAATTTAATACTCCAACTCTGACAATACTAAAAGAAAGCTATTTAGCACAAACAGTAGTGTCAGGACAGGATTCCAATAACTTGGGCAGGAAGCAAAATTAGACAGATGGGATTGAATCCAACTAAAAAGCTTCTTTGCAGTAAAGGAAACAACAGAAAGAAGAGACTACTTACAGAATGGGAAGAACTATAAGTCAGCTATTTGTGTGACTGAGGTTTGATACCCAGAATATATAATGAACTAAAAAATCCTAACAGTAACAATAAAATAGAAGTTACCTGATTTTAAAGCGGGTAAATGACCTGAATAGACATGTATCTTGGGGTTGCTACTGCTGTAATAAACACCAGGACCAAAAGCAAGTTGGGAAGGAAAGGGTTTATTTGGCTTAGATTTCTATATTGTAGTCTTATCATTGAAGGCAGAAACCTGGAGGCAGGAGCTGATGCAGAGGCCATAGAGGAATGCAGCTCAATGGCTTGCTCCCCATGGCTTGCTCAGCCTGCTCTCTCATAGAACCCAGGACCAGCAGCCACCAGGGATGGCACCACCCACAATAGGCTGGTCCCTCCCCAACAAGTACTAATTGATAAAATGTCCTACAGCCAGATGTTATGGAGGCATTTTATCAGTTGAGGTACTCTTTCAGATAACTGTAGCTTATGTCAAGTTGACATAAAACTAGCTAGCTTAGTGTCTAAAAGAAGAGTCAGGTTTGGTGGCACATATCTGTAATCCCAGCACTCAGGTGTCCAAGTCAAAAGGATAGTAAAATTGGAGCCATCCTAGACTACACAGTGAATTCAGTGCTAGTTTTGATACATAGTTAGGAGGAAGAAAAGGAAAAAGAGGAAGGAGGGAAGGAAGAATGGAGGGAGAGATGGGGAGAAAGAAAGGGAGGGAGGAAGGGAGGGTGGATAAGTGAGAGGAGAGAGAAAAACATTGTAGGAAATGGCATAGCCACCATGGATACCAGTGTGATAGTCCTCAAGAAACTAAAACGAGGTCTTCGTCTTCCACATGGTCCATCTGTCCCGCCTTGGGTCATATAAGGTACAGAATGATGCCATCACCCTGAACAGCTTCCTCCATGCCTGTGCTTATTGCCTGCACTAGCCACAGTACCTACCTGGAACTGGCCTGTGTACCTATTGTTTGTTCTAGTCTGTTTCTCTGTTGCTGTGATAAAACACTGGCCAAAACACCCATGCCCATCGCTGAAGGACATCAAGACAGAAACTGAAGCAAGAACCTGGAGGCAGGAATTCAAGCAGAGGCCATGGAAGAACAGTGCTTACTGGCTTGCTCTTCATGGCTTCCTTAGCTACCTTACATAGTCCAGGACCACCTGACCAGGGTGGAACCATCCACAGTAGCCTGGGCCCTCTCCCACCAAGTGTTAGCCAAGAAAATGACCCACAGCCATGCCCACAGGCCTCTCTATTCGTGGAAATTCTTTCTTCCTAGATATCTCTCTGCTTTGTATTAAGATAAATAGGTAAAGAAAATGCATTATTTATATTTATAAAATGAAATATTTTTTTATCTATAAAGAAAAGAATAAACCATGTCATTTTAGCAAAATGTTTGAAACAGGAGGGCATTATTATCAAATCAGCTAGCATACTGTATAGTTGATCTAGAATGCTCTCTCTCATACGTGGAAGCTAAACTTTGTTGATCTAGAGGTAGTTAACAGAGCTTGTAAAGGATAAGGGGAAGCTAGATTTGATCAATGCCCATTGTTTCTAGGAAATAATCTACCCCATTAACATACTCAACTAACATAGCTTCGTAGTATACAAAAAGATATATGCTTCTGACAGGCAATGAGGGGAAAATCCATGAGCACCCTCACCAAACTGACACATTAATTTCTCTAAGTTGTCAATGTTCCAAAACATTTTTATAATAAACAACAGCTAGATGGAAGAGGCCTACTGCCTAAAGGGGCAGAGAAGCCACTGGAATGGATGTAGCCCCACGAGCCAGGCTCAGGTGCCATGCAATCTCCTGAGGAGGGGAAGGCTCTCTGAGTTAACTGTTGTATAACAAACCATCCCCAAACGTCAGTTTGCTAAAGCAACTGTTTGACTGTGCATGCTGACTTCCATCTCTTCTCCTCCAACAAGTCAGTTTGCCTTTTTTTTTCAGGGAGAAGGCAAAACCTCCTGAAACTAGTAAGAAAAAGAGGCAGGCATCACACAGTATCTACAGGGATCCTCCATGGATGCTGAAACCCACAGCTGCATAAGTCACTTCCAAGAAATAGCACAGTATCTCCACAAACCCCCACTCCCTGTATACTTTACATATACCTTAAATCTAGTAGAGATAACTTGTAACACCCAAAGCAATGTGATGCTATGCAAACAGTCATTATCCTGAATGGTTTAGGACACAATGACAAAGAAAACAGTTGTGCATACTTAGCAGGTCAGTTGCTTTTGCCAAATATTTTTGGTCTGCAGTGGGTTGACTCCAAGGGTGTGGAACCTGAGAATCCAGAAGGCTGACTGTGTGGAGGTCTGTTGTTGTCTGGGCTTCTGGAAACATCACCTCTTGTCCCAATGACTAAATAAGTGGTTAGAATGGAAGTAAACCAAACATCTACTTGAAGAACACCTGAATAAACAATCACATACTTGTACTGTGCTAATTGGACCATTCCTGGTAAACGGCTAGACCCGTTTGTTCCAACAAGCTAGGCTCAGCTGCCTACCCCAGTGCACCAATTAAAGAGACAATCGTTGAAAGGAGATGCAGTCAATGCGGCCACATTGGTAGAGGGACAGAGAGAATCGTCCAGTGCCCTCCCTACCCCAGCTGTATTTGGCAGACTGCCATGAAGTATATATGGGTTTAAATAACTGGGGTAATGGTGTATTAAAGGGTCCTGACCTGTTTTCATTCTCACTGACTGCTGTCTCAATTGAATCCCTGTAAGGTACTCTATAGCTCCTTATACCTGAGGAGACAGGGGGTGGTTCTCAGGAGAAGGTTACATCACTTCAGGGTGCAGCCTCACTCTCATGAGTAATTGCTCTCATCTGGGGATGGCCTGACCTGAGAGGCTTCATGCCTTGTGAAATCCAAGGTCACTGTGTGTGTAGAACAAAGACTTATCATGAAGGAGACACACAAAATGAAGCCAGAGATCCCAGGCTTCCATCCTGATTTTTAGTAACCTTCTGATCCTGAGGAAAAAATGAATAGTCTCAAGTAAAAGCAGCTTTCTTAAGATTTCGTTTTTAATTTTTAAATATGGGAGATTTATTTGCATGTGGATATAGGTGGCTGCAGAGACAGGAAGAGAGCATCAGATTCCCTTGCGCTGGAGTTAAAGCTGTCACGAGTCCCCAGACATAGGAACAGAACTCAGGCCCTAGGTAAGAGCACTATGAGTTCTTAAACCACTGAGCCACCTCTCCATCCCCCAAAGCCTGCTTCACACTGTCATGTTACTCTTCTACAAAAATGGTCAGATTCGGGGCTAAAGAGAGGAATGCGTGGTTAAGTGCACTGGCTGCTTTTCCAGAGGATCTGGGTTCAAATCCCAGGACCCACAAGGCAGCTTGCAGCTATCTGTAACTCAGATCCAATACCTAGACATATATGTAGGCAAAGCACCAATAAACATAAAGTAAAAAAATGAATAAATTGTTCTTTTTTAAATTACCAAATTTTTTGATGTGGCATAACATAATACCCGAAGGTACAGGAAAAACAAAACAAAACAAAAAACAAACAAAAACCTCCCAGAACATACAGTTTCAAGAGCACACAATGAACAACAAGCAGGACCATCCATCAGTCAGTGTCTATTGGTTGTCCCCACACCCACTCTGCCCGTGGAATCAGCCCTGAGCAACTTACAAAACAAAGACCCTTTTCAAACACCTCCATCACCAATTAACTTTGTTTCCTTCCTGGGTGGCTTCCTTCTCTGTCAGCCCAGAGAGTTTTAGCTTGTCTGGATGGGGATACCAATTACTTTGCAAGTATTTTTACAAAGGTATTGTCAAAGTCCAGACTCAGCTTCCAAGCGCCAACAACCCTCCACAGTGACTTATTTTGAGTTTCTTTGCATTGCTGCTATAACAACCTCACAGTAAGCGCAGAGAATGCCGGGGTCAGCGTGAGACAGGGTGCAGGGAGGAAATGCAGATACAGAGACAGAAACACCACAGGGAAAACATATCATATCTGTTTAAAATACTAACCCACCTCATTTGCTTCTTGAAATAAAATATTCCTTTCAGTCGGATGTTTAGAAAAATAAACGTCTCTTGTTAGAGGATGAAAATGACTCTTCCTTAAGGCTTTCTGATATGGGCAGACACCACTGGTGGTGGATGCCTAGTTAGTATTCTGTCTGTCCCTTTCTGAAGTCAGACACGGCTTTTCCAAGCTATGTCTGATTCTCTTTCCCCTAAAGAAATATGTGTCTCTGAAAACACTCTCAAGCAGTGGCCCTGTGGTAATGAAGAGACAGGACAGAGAGGATATTAATGGCTTCCGGTGAAGATCCCACCGACCCCCAAGGCATCAGGCTTCTTGTGCATCTTGTGCTATCTACCCCTGATGGAGAAGGGTAAGGGTGATGGTATTTCAAACACTGCTCATTAAAAAGGATAGAAATTATTCTAGAACTAAACAATCCCACACCCGAAACTAATTTTCTTGACACGTTTCTCAGGCTTTAATGACAGCTTCATTAATTGAATGTAGTCACATGGGGGCAAAAACCACGAGCTTTTTCCTAATGACCTGCCAGATGATGGATTTGTTTGGTTACTAACCTTACTCTGAAAATGTTCAACAGGAGCTGAGAGACGGAAGGGCACGTTCCAGGTGTCACACGACGACTGAACTTGATCAAGAGGCTCCCTGGCTTATAGGTGACGGTAGGTCACACAAAAAAGATGGCGGACTAACAGAAGAGGGACGCAAAAGCATCCTTGTTAAGAGTCTCGGTGAGCTCATCATCAGCATCCCCACTTAAGGTCTGCAAAATAGGAATCTGCATTTAACAAGATCCCCAGGGGTCCCCAGGCACACGAAAGTTTAAGACTGAGTACGAACACAAATTTTGAACTCTGCATGTTTGTAGCCTGTCTCAGCCTGTATCTGTGTAATCAGAGCGATGTCTGCTTCATGGAACTCTGAGGACTGAGCCAGCACTTTAGCCCAACTCTGGGAATAGGATTCTATTTGAATCAATGGTATTGATGTCCTAATGGCCTACCCTGCCCATTCCATCTTGGAGAGGAAGGTTTCAGAAATCATCCAGAACTGAGTTCAAATCCAAGTTGTATAACTGTGTGATCTTAATCATGTTACTTAACCTTTCTGAGCCTCAGCTTCTCCTTATGTGTAAGTACAATTTAAATGTCAATTAGCAAACTTCCCATACTACAAACACACACACACACACACACACACACACACACACACACACACGCCTTAAGGTATAGACCAATTACACTAGTCATATTATAGTGTCTTGAGGTTTCTGCAGCCACAGGTTTCTGTGGCCCTTGCTACTGGGCCAATGTTGGCCTGTCTCTTCTCCCTCCTGCCATTCCCTCCCCCCTCCTCTCTCCTTCCCCTTCCATCTCTCCTTATCTTCCTGATGCTAAGTTGAACCTATTTTCACTATAAGTTCCCACAAGACATCCACTTTCTCCAAACATTTCTGTGAGCTGGGTAGACTTGAGTGGGTCACAGGAGGGCTTTTAGCCTATGGCCTGACCTCATTCCGTCTCCTTGGGTTTTCCTATCATCTCGTATCACAGACCATCTCAGGAACAAGACACCTCCTCCCTTTGTCATCCAGAAGGAAGCTCAGCTTCAGCATCTGTAGGGGCAAAGAGTGAATAGAGTGAGATGTTTGTCCTCATTCTAAACGACTTATTGTCCTTGTCCGAATAAGGCTTGCATCCTCAACACAAGGTGAAGCACTTTGGAAAAACTTAGCAGAGTAGCAGATCCAAGTCAGCTTCAGCCAGGCATAGAGCCTCTCTGCCAGGCCCTGCTGGCTGAGGCTGAGGCTGAGTGAGAACCCCTCTGTAAACAACACTTCCCTTCCATAGCCAGCTCCTTAGGTTCCCGAGCCTCAGGGACGCCAGGGCTGCTAGAAGGCTGGACGACCAGGAAGAGATCCTTCTGTTAACATGCTGGTCCTTTCAGCATTGCTCAGCAACAGTGCCTCAGCCTTGTGGCAGCAACTGAATCTACCAGCACAGGTGCATCGGGTCTCCGTCATTCCCCAGGCTCAGAACCACCTTCCTCTAGCCCTCTCACAAACCCAGCACTAGCTGCAGGCCCTGTCGCTCAAGTCAGACTCCCAGTTCTTTACAGAGCCAAGTTTCCAGGCTCCAGATCCCAGCACCCACTCATTTGAGTGTACTGCAGCCAGAGGACTGGGGCCTAGTGGGGCAGGCCTCTAAACCGATAAACTGTAGTCACGTGTCATCTTCCTACAGCACTCTGTCCCTAAGGGAGGCAATTCCTAGCCCAAAACTCTGGTTATAACATATCTAGCTCTTCTTTGTGACCTTAGCTCTTGGTTAGGGAAACAGTTCACTTCATATTTAAACTCTACCTCGTTCTGACTTCTAAGAGGGCCCTCTCAGATACAGAAAAGTATGTCAAAGATACCAATTCCTTCCTGAAATTAAAATCCAGTTTCTAAATACCAAGTTTTGTCACCAATAAGGATATTCAAAAGAACATGCCAATGGTTTTGACAGCAATTTCCCAAAGAAAAATCTCCACACTATTTTGGGCTCTGACAGCATTATTGGAACAGAACCACCATCCTGAGCATTTGGAACAAAGAGTCAAAACATGGTTCTGGGGGAAGGCTTAGAGTTAGACTTAACTCATGTGGGCAGAGCTGAGGCACGATCAGGAGAGATGGTACCTGTATAGACACCAGTGTAAGCTAGGACAAGGAGGGGACAATGAGTGTCTCCTTTGACCTGGTCACTCCTCTACCGATAATGACTCAAAAGGTGGAAAGAATTTTTTAAAACTATGTAAATATACTTTGTTCAATGTTATATGTAAGTGTGAAAAGTGGTACCATACATCTGTAAAGGAACATTTAAAAATACAGCCATATACATCTGAGAAAATACATTGTAATAATTATAAAAAATGTGGAAGTTTTTTATAGTATGATATTAAGTAGAATAAAATATGTAAAGATAAGAAATGTAAAGGAGAAAAGGTCTATGCCTGCAGTCCCAGCATTTGAGAGGTAGAGGCAGGGACATCAAGAGTTCAAACTCATACTCAGCTACATAGAACTCAAGGCCAGCCTATACTACATGAGACTCTCTCAAAAACAAGTGCAGAGGAGACTAAGGAAAAGAAGACCTCTGAGAATCTGGTCTCAGGATGCCGGGAGACTGCTGTAAATGAGGGTTGATTGTCACGGAAAGGTGGCTGTCAATGGGAGACAGTTGTCATTGAGAGGTGGTTGTCAATGAGATGGTTGTCAGTGAGAGACAGCTGTCAGTGAGAGATCATTGGGACAAGCCAAGCAGAACATAGAACTCACGGGTGACCCTTCACTATCTATGGTTTAAGGAAAAGTAGATGCCTCAGTCCTGAAATGAAGAACATTTTTATTGGGAGCTAAGGCCACTCCAAGGCTTTCCCTGAGACCCTCAAGTATGGAGGGGGAACATAGTTTCTTATTTAAACTAGGAACACACTTAGCAAAGCTAGTAATGGCATGGGGCCAGGGCCTTGGGGGAGTTGTGATTTGGGATCCTAAGAACCCAACTCTTCCCTCCTAAAGCGCTGTGGTTATCTGTTCCAAGTCCCTGTGGGCTTTGTCTGGGATGGGCTTAAGATATATATCATCTATTCTCTTTGTGCAACATCGCTTGCTTAGCTTCATGCTGACTTCGCCCCACAGTGTGACAGTTTTCTGCTGACTCTGTCCCCTGTAATAGTATATAAGGGGCTATACTTCTTAATCAGCTTCCTGGCCTGAGCCCTCAGCCCAGGCAGACCTCCTGAGTCCAGTCTCTGGCTGCTTTACCGGCTGCTTCTCCCCTTTCAACCTCTCCACATTCGGGGAACTTTTTAACAATCTTCAGCATTGTATCCATCCATCCCAAAAGATAAAATGATTTCACTAGAGACTGTAATATCCTCATTCTGAAACCAGCATCAGAATTTTAAGGGTAAAGACTAACAAGATGGCTCAGTGAGAAAAAGTGCTTGCTTCCAAGTCTGATGACCTGACTTCACAGGTCACAGACCCATGTAGTAGACAAAGAGAACTGAGTCTTAGACATTTAAAATCCACACTCATACTGCAGCACATATGTGACCACTTACATATAATAGATAGATAGATAGATAGATAGATAGATAGATAGATAGATAGATGTAAATTTTAAAAGTTTAGGGATGGCTGACCCTGAGCTGTGCCTTTCAAATTATTTTTGAAAATAATTTTAAGGTTGAACTTAAGTTTATGTCTTCTATTAAATCAATACTGAGGGTGATCTCTCCAGGAGTGCACAGGTGTATGGGGCTGGGTGTATGCAGGGCAAAGGGTGGGATCTGAACCAGTTAGCACATGTGGGAAGTCAGCATTTACCAAGCAGGATGGAAGTGATAGGCCACTGACTTACCATGTATTCAACATGGGCCGCAGGAGATAAACCTTGCCTCTGACCAGAACGTTCACCATTACCTGGTTGGTACTTACGGCTGGGGGGAGAAAAGCTCTGGAGAACTGTCTTATTTGGGGCCCAAAAATTCTAAATGCTATATGGCAACAGTTCCCAACCTGTAGGTTGCAACTCCTTTGGGAGTCAAACAGGCCTTTCAAAACCATCAGAAAACACAAATATTTACATTACAATTCATAACAGTAGTAAAGTTTTACAGTAGTAAAATTACTGTTATGAAGTAGCAATAAAAATGATTTTTTGGTTGGGGTCACCACAACATGAGGACCTGTATTAAAGAGTCACAGCATTAAGAAGATTATGAACCTCTGCTCTTGGGGATTAGATGGCCACATAATGCATCGGAGGCTGTGGTTACCAAGTTCAGAGAGAAATTCCATTTGGAGGAGGTATTTGGGGCTACTGCAGAAAGTCCCTGAAGGTAGTCCCCCAGTTACCTGCCTCCCTTTGGAGGTCAGGATTAGAGATTCCATAGCCGTGAAGGAGCCACAATTGTATAAGAACAATTAGTCTTACTTCTTCAGAGGAGGGGATGATGAAACTTGTGTTAGAGCCTGGCTTGCCAATTTGGGGTAAAGTCATATTGGATGCATCATTCAAGATGGCTGAATTTCATCTCCCTTCTGCCTAAAACAAAAACAGGGAAACAATTTCCACATGGAAACTCTTGTGAATATCAAATCATTAAATGGAATTTATATCAAAGCTCTTTATAAACTGTGCGAATAAAATAATATTTCTTCATGAGTCTACCCTGCACTGATAAAAGATTAGAATATTCCAATCATAATATTAGTTGAATTACTCTGCTTGATTATAATATCTTTGTCTTGGATATGTTTTAAATGTATATAATTAGCCAATGACCAAATCTAATTGGTCACAGACATGTAACATAAATTCAAATTCAGTGAATATCACCAGTACTAATAAAACCATTTGGAATATTTCTATATTTTCATTTAAAAACCCCCACAGAGTATCAGATAAAGTGCCCCAAATGCAGTCTATTTAAGGGGCTCCCTTGCTGTGTTTAACATCTGTGACTTGTTCTGAAATCAGAGTCTCAAGATTCATTTGATTTTCCCTAATATTTCTGTTATATGGAAATCTTCTATTAAAAAAAATCTTCTGTTTGTGGACAGAACAAAAAAAACCTGTATTTTTGTAATTTATGTAATTACTTGTTGCCTCTCGGGACCTTACGTGTTTTCCAACCTGTTTTTCCACACCACTTTCCTGAACAGCCTCTAAACCATTCTTTTCCTAACCACCTTCCCTGTGAAACCGTAATACCACAAACACAATATGCAGCTGCTCATACATGCTATGTGTCTCTGCTTTCTGCATAAAGTACATGGTCAAGAAGCAACATTTATCCCTTAGGGGTGACTGTGCCTTATGAGACACCACAGCCCTCAGATGGCTCATATGATGGAGCATCTAATGGTCTTCCCCATAAAGCTAATAGAAATATACACAGAGGACCTGTCCCATGCTCAGAGCTTGAAGCCTGGCCGAGAGAGATGGCTCAGTGGTTAAGTATGCATACTGCTCTTGCAGCACCTGCATCAGATAGCTAGTCACAACCACCTGTGATGCATCTGGTATCCTGGCCTCTGTAGACACGCGCGCGCACACACACACACACACATACACACACACAATTAATTTTAAAAAGCTTGAAGCCAGTATGGGCACCACAGGTATCTGATGACTTAGACTGAGGCCCATTCTCAGTTACGAGTCTGTTTACAGAATATTAGGATGAGGAGCCCAAGAGTGTTCTGGGAATGAATTCTCCATAAAAGAAAAGAACAACATTCACGCTATTGCCATTATTTTCCTCTTTCCTATGCCACACACTTGGCACACTATGAACTCAGAAGGCAATCAGAAGTCTACTGGAGCATAGGAGAGCTGTGAGCAGTTTGTTGGGGGCACCCACCACTTATCACTGCATTCCCATCCCTGTGGTCTCCCAGTGGCCTTTTATAGTTTGTAATACTTTGAGAGGAAGAGGGAAAAACAGACACAACAGTGTTATAATGTGTCCAGTGTGGTTGGCAACCTTCACAAGAGGCAGTGATGATCACTGCTGAGGAAATGTGCTACAAACACCTCCACCCTAGAATATCATGCTCAGGCCAGTGTGTGGTCAACAGAACACTGCATATGTGATGGACTCTTAATTTAAGATGAGCTTGTGAATTCTGTTTGGTCACTCTCTGGCGCATGGCACTAGGGAAGTCATGCTCTGAACAATGCTTGGGAGAGATCAAGAATGAAGTGGCCAGCCAGCATCCCTCAGAGCAACTTTGAAAGCAGATCCTCTGTAGTCTGCGACTAGAGCCTCTGCCCACAGCCTGGCTACAGCTTCATGAGAGCAGCAGCTAGGCCACTCCCAGATTCTCAAACCACGTGAGAACCTAAGTTTACTTTACAGTGTAAGGTTTCAGATAACCTGGAAGATAGTGATGGGTAACTGATGCACATCAATATTCATGGTCTTTAAGCTTCCTCTAGTAGTGATATGTGTTCCTTTTATAAACAAGGCAATAATACATATGGTGGTTTTGTAAGGAGAGAGAGAGGAGAGAGAGGGGACAAAAACTTCGGTTCTGAGCTAGAGAGATAGCTCAGTGGTTAAGAGCACTGACTGCTCTTCCAGAGGTCCTGAGTTCAATTCCCAGCAATCACATGGTGGCTCATGACCATCTCTAATGGGACTTGATTCCCTCTTCTGGTTTGTCTAAAGACAGGTACAGTGTACTCATCATATATATACTTGTATGTATATATGTATGTGTATATGTGTGTGTGTATATATATATATGTATTATACACACACACATATATATACATATATATATAATTAAATAAAATCTTTAAAAATCAGGAAACAAACTTCAGTTCTGAGGCAGGTCTTGTGGGGCAGTAAGCAGAGACCACGTACAGTACAGATCTGTTGGCAGGTTGTCCTGGCCACAGTGGGTTCATGCTGGGTCCTAAGGCAGAGGTGCTCCAATATGAAAAATCAAAGCACAAGCATAAGATGCTCTCCCTCCCCCACCCCTCCCCCTCCCCCATCACATCCACAGCCCCTGAGAAGTTTGGCCTCAGCAGCAGCAGGACAGTGGGCTGTGCATGTGTCCCTGTGGAAGGCTCTCATGTGCACTGCAGGTGGGGCCGAGTGAATCTGTGACTGTTGTCTCTCACCTCTGCTCTTTCCACTGTGTGGCCCCGTGTTATCAAAGGGGAAGTGGAAATGCCGGCTCAGCAGCACACAAACCACTCAGTACTTTGTTCCAGGCTCTTGGAGAGAGGCTAAAGCCAGTTGGCTAGAACCAAATTTGCCTCTGGTTTTGTCACCTAGTTTGGTGGTGGCAGACAAATTCCTTAACCTTTCTAGAAGCTTCAGTCTCACCTCGGCATGGAGAGGACTGGATTAGATAACACAGGCCGCAGTCTCTTTGCCCAATGCCTGACCCACATTAGATGTTCAGTAAGCATTCGCTGTGTTCAGCCCTTAGTCATGAGTATTCCAACTCAGTATTCCAGCCACAGAACGCAGAGAGCAATTCCTGTGTCAGCTCTCAGCTCCCATCACAAATACCTCAGATGAACCAATCTGTGAGGAAGAGAGTGTTAGCTTTGGCTCATATTTTCAGAGGATACTGTCCATTCCTTGGGGCCTGTGGAGAGGTTACATATCACAAGGGGGTCCTGTGGTTAGACGAGTCTGTTCATGGTGTCTGGCAAGTCAAAGAGAGACCAGTGCTACCCAATCCCCTTCAAGGCCCCACAGTCTCACCTCTTAAAGGTTTTACCACCCATCAATAGCACTGAGCTAAAGCCCAAGCCTTTAACACATGGACTGCAGGAAATAGTTTAAATTCAAACTATAGCAATTCTTCCAATATGATTCTCTGCTTTGCTTTCTACTGCCAGCAATGTTTTTAATAACCCTGTCTCTCTAGAGAACTCATACACATGCTCTAAGCCCCAACTCAAATGTCATCTCCTCTGAGAGGGAAGTTTCCAGAAAAGCAGAATCAGTGAAGCTCTCTGCAGTCCTTCACTAGCCCCTGGTTAGAGTCCTTAACCACTCTCCAGTTAGTTCACTGACTCTCTTCTTCTCCCTGCCTGATCCCGGTGGAAGAAGTGTGCGGGCTTCATTCCCAGCTATGAAGCCTGCATCATGATGTCTGACCATTGTCCTGACCTCTAAAGCATCACTCCCCTGGGATGTGCTCTGTCCATAGCCTACTCAGGATACGGTGGGTGGAGGGCTCTCACTTACTACGTGTCCACGAACTGGAAGAACTCAGCCCTACCAGAAAACTCCTCTATGTTTTGATCCAGATGTTTTTGAGTGGTCACTGCAGAGATCTCCCTGCGAACATTCAGTCCTCCCCTCTGATAAACAGGTCTTAAAAGCTGTTTCTTAAATGTTTGTTATGCAGGATATGGGTCCAATTCAGAGCATGGAGACTCAGAGAAATAGGAAACTGTCCAGGGTCACTCAGAACTGAGATTCACATCCTCCTGTCTGTGAGACTCAAGTTCTTCTATAATCATGTTGGACCAGCTGTTTCTCCCTCCTTCCCATTCCTCAAGTAAAATAAAAGGAAAAAAAATTCACCTTCAGGCAAACCAACAGTCAGCTAGAAAAAAGCTGAAGTCCCTCCTTAAAAAGACCAGTGATGAAGGAAAGTGCGTGTGTCAGGAGGGATCATGACAACAAAGGAAGCTGTCTGCAGAGATCTGCCTTCCAAAGCAGATCAAAGAGCACGCATTTAATCTCAACATAAGAAGCCCAGGAAGATGTGCTCACTGGAGAGCTGGCTGGGCTGTGGCAGAGGGACTGTCACTCTTCTCCAGGAAGTGAGTGTGAGCTCACAGCTAGCTTCATAGCTGGGGCAAAGGTACCCCCTGTGAAAGGGCCACCACAGTGGTGAAACAGTGACTGGAGAGGGCTTCTACTGAAAGAATAGAAAATACAGCCTAACTCCAGTCTTCTAAGGAGCCCCAACCACTTCATATTCCAGAGCCTGCCCTTTGTGGTCTTTGTTAGAAACTAGGTAAAAGGTCACTTTCCAGAGTGCACCCTTTAAGACCTAGGCAAAAAGGCCTTGAATAGGTGATCCTGGCCCCACAAGGTTACTGGAAATGAGTTAAGCTTATCTTGCTTCTGTAAACTGCTTACACCATTACCTATCCAGGAGTTCATGCAGCTATAGACTCCAAAACAATAGGAAACTAATTGGTCCCCTGAGCGTGGGCTCCTATAATTTAAACTGATTGGCCTAAACACTATGGAGTGGTACAAATCGATTGCTTGGTGATTCGAGGGCTCTCGATGCTAAGGAATGATTGGTTGGTGATTCTGTAAGACCCCCAAAACCGAGGGTGCCCCAGCACCCCACGCCTCAGAAGGTGACACCCAAATCATTCTCGAGAAACGGTCTCGATGCAATAACATGAGGGTTTCTTTATTCCAGAATTCTGGGTTCCACAGCCATACACCTCGCAGGACTAGAGGACTGTGGACCATGAGTGCCGCCTTGTGACAGCTTTTATAAGTTTACAACAAAGCCCGCAAATCACAAACCAATCATTTCTTAGCATGGAGAGCCCACGAAATGCGAGCCAATCACGACAGCTTTTATAAGTTTACAACAAAGCCTGCGAATCACAAACCAATCATTTCTGTAAAGGCTTAAGCAGTTTACAGAAGCAAGATAAGCTTAGCCCATTTCCTGTTACCTTGTGGGGCCAGGATCACCTATGCTAAGTCTAAACAAAGGGTGGGCTCTGGAATGTGACCTTTTACCTAGTTTCTAACAAAGCGAGATAGCATTTTAAACTTCTGACTTCTTGGGGTCATTAGAGTTAGGCTGTATTATTTTCTATCCTTTCAATCTGTGGGCTCTTGATGCTAAGGAATGATTGGTTGGTGATTCGTGGGCTTTGTTGTGAACTTATAAAAGCTGTCACAATTTGGCACTCATGGTCCACAGTCCTCTAGCCCTGCTCGGTGTGGAACCCAGAATTCTGGAAGAAAGAAATCCTCATGCTATTGCATCGAGACCGTTTCTCGAGAGTGATTTGGGTGTCGCCTTCCGAGGCGTGGGGTGCTGGGGCACCCTCGGTTTTGGGGGGTCTTACACTACCTGGGCAGTTCTCACAGGGAAATTGGTTTCCTCCATCTCCATGGTCCATCCTGTATTCCAGAGACCTCTGCTTCAGCTACCCTGCAGAGGCCCTAAATAGGAAACAGGAAGGTCTGGGCGGAGACCCTGACTCTGTAACTTCCTCATTGTGCTACCGCAAGCAATGTCATTTCCCAATCTGGGTCATTTTTTTCTCACTTCTAAAACAGAGATTGGTAGTATCAACCACATACAGTTCTTATGAAGACAGTAGGAAATTTTACATGTGAACTCACACTATCAGGCCTGGCTTATTACAACATTAATATAGGTGCAAAGACCTCATGGATGCCTCCAGGCCTGGCCTAACTCACACACTCACCTCAAACTACATGTGCTAAATAAAGGTCGATTGAATCTCCTCAGCCCTGTGTATGGTTTTCTCCAGGCTAGCCTTAGATGTCACTGAATCCCTAGAGATACACAATAGATATGCAGAAATACAAGCAAAACTGATTTCTATCCTGCCCTGCTCAAGAGGGCTACGCTCTCCCCAGTCCTCCATTTCTGTCCATAGGGATCTGCAAGGGACTCCACCAGAAAGAAGAGCTTCAGAGAGGGAGGCTATGCACCTGCAGAGGAAGCATGTGGCCTTGCTTAGCAGTTCAAGAAGCTCTCATCTTGGCCCCTCCCTGTAGCCACTGCAGACTTCTAGCATATGGCCTTGGGGCCAACCTATTTGGTGGCAGGTTGAACAGACTTGAGCCAAGTTTTCTGCCCTGGGATGAATGAGTGGGTGTCGATGTCTCTTAAAATTATGATAAATTACACATAACATAAAATTTATCATCTTAACTGTTGAGCAAACAGCTCAATGGCCTCCAGTGTAGGCGTGCTGTTGTGCAAATGTGGCTACCAGCAACCCAAGTGGGCCTCAAATTGAAATTCAACTCACACTCCCCCACTCCCAGCCACACCTGGTAATCAGCATTTAGTATTCTGCCTGAGCCTTTGACTACTTTAGATGTAAATGAGAGCTTGTCCTCTAGGGATGGGCTTATTCAACTTAGGGCAATGACCTCAGGTTTTGCCCTTGCTGCATCATGCATTAGAATGTCTTTCCTGACTAAGAGTGGTAGGTCCACCGAGGATACAGAAAAACTGCATTCTGTCATCCACCATGGACGCATCAATGAACCCTTGTGTTCTTCCATCTTTGGGTCTATTGTGAATAGTGCTTTGAGAAGAACATACACCTTTGGGAGATGTTGCTTTCGATTTGGGAGTAGGGGGTTAGGTCAAGTGTGTGTGATTTAACAAAATCCCTGGTAAATGCAACTTTAGGTAAGAAGGCTTACCTTAGTTTAAGAAGGGATAAGGCCTACCTTGATAGGAAGTATGGCAGCAGGAGCCTTAGGGGGTGGATACACTGGGAATACAGTCAGAACATGGGATGGAAGAAGCAGGGAGGAGCTTAAAACCTCAAGCCCCACTTCCTCGATAAAGGTTCTAAATCATGGAAGGTCCACAACTGTCCAAAGCAGCTGCTACCAGTTAGGGACACAGTGTTCAAACATTTCATATTTAAACTTTATCAAAATGAAATTAATTGCCAAACCCAATGGATATTAGTCTATGCTTAACAAGGATTGTACCCACCTATGCCTCTGTGTCCTGCATTCCTTTTGCCCAGGAGGCTCCAAGGCAGCACCTGGCCATGTGTGCAGACTTGTCCCTGTCACTTCGGCCCTTCCACTCCCATCTCAGGGACCCCTAAGTCTACATCTCAATCCTGTTTGGAAACAGGCAGAGCTCTTCACCCCAGGAATATGAGGTTCACAAAATAAGAAGCCAAGAAATGCATGTCTGAAATGCAGCCCCTGTTTTCTCACTGAGGAATGACAACAAAAACTTCTTGCCTCCACAAAAAGCACAGAGGAAAGTGAATGCAAGACAATGCTAATCTGCACTCCTCCCTCCATATCGAAGTTCCATTTGTCCTTCCCTGTAATGAGCCTTTAACCAATCTTAGATTTTTAAAATTGCTTGTCCTTCCCCCCATTAGGAGCATCCTAAGATCTAGAATCTGCTTCCAAACCAGTGGTGATTAGGTCCCCATTAGCCGGATCTCAGTGTCCAGTGAATTCAGTTTCTAGTTTACCAATGCAGAACAGAGCAGGCAAGCAGAACAGAAAATCTACTGGCCTGGGAAAGAAACTTACTATGGGGTGGGGGTGGGGGTACATATTTCTAGCAAACACCATAAAGTAATGATGAGAAGCAAGGAGCACTCGTGCAAAGCATACTTTGTGGAGTTCTGTTACAAATGCTGACGCTACTTTTATGCCACTATAAGAACCAAAGCCCAGTAGTAATTCCTCCCGGAACAATTACACACTGTCTTTGGGTTTTTAGGAGACAATTAAGACAGAGAAGCAGATTATGCTGTCCCAAGGCCTCTCAGAGGGCTAATGACATAAACAGACCTTGCAACATGAAAGAAAAGCTATGCCCCTGAAGTCTGTGTCAAAGGGATTTTTCTACTGAACGAGACCCTCCATTGGGATGGGCAGAAAAGTTTGAAGCTGTTTGGGATGTGTTCAAATCAGAAGTAACCTAATATTTAATGATTTGCAATGCTTAGGTTGAAAATAGAATCTGTAAATAATTTGCAAATAAATATTCACTTATAAGGGCAAGCACAGGCTCCCCGGTAACTAAAGCCAAGCCCATTGGAGATCACTGTCTTAGATACAGCCTTTGAAAATATTGTTGCCATTTCTCTAATCTGCCTACACTTGAAAGTGATTCATAAACCCTCCTGAATGTCAGGCTAAGTATCGAGACCTTTATCCCAGGGGCTGTGGAAGCCTTGAGAAGGTTTTTGAGCAGAAACGAGAAGGTAGACTCTAGAAACACGGCTGAGCAGAGGTTGACAGCCTAGCGACCGACACTGTGGGAAGCCAGCTGGATTTTGTTTTGGCTGGAATCATTATTTCTTGTTTGACCTTGAGCAAATTATTTCAAGTCTGTAAGCCTCTGCTCCTGTAAAGCACGGTAATAAGGAGGACAGCCTCCTGGGGTCATCAAGATGAAATGAGGTAACCCATTCAGAGAACACGCACAAAGCTTGGCACGTGGCAAGCCATCGATACATGGGCTGGTAGGATTACAGTTTAGGAATTCCACTCACTTGGGCCTGCCTCTCTGTGTACGATCTGGATGTCACACTCAAATAAATAAACAAATAAATACTCTTCAAATAGCAGCAGAAGCCACCTTAAAAGCCATATTTGAAGATGCATAGATGGATTTTTTGGCTTTGAAATCTCTTCCTCTACCTCTGAGGTATGGGCATGGTGCATGATGGCTCAGAGTCTGGAGAGCATGTGAGGACATGTCTAGAGGCTGTAAGCTACTGTGAGTGGTATTTTAAGTCAAGGCTTACCCTCTCTGGTGTGCCAAGCTCTCTCTCTATTCTAATACATGTCCAAACATAAACCAGAGTATCCTCCAATGCCTTTCCCTTAACTTTAAAACTAAGACTTTGTGCTGTGATGTAACAATAGTGGGGCTGTACATGCCCCTCAACTGGATTTTAAAATCTAAGTGAAAAAAAAAAGGCAGGTGGCGTTGTGTTCTTAGTCACTCAACTCCTAGCTGGGTTTAAATCGCCTTTCTCCCGGACTTGCGAGATCCAAGTTATGTTCTCAGCTGAAGGAGCATCTGCAGGTGCTGAATCTGTAGCACTAGAGAGGGATCCTTTGCCAAAGTGTGTTCATGAGCACCATCTTCTGGCCAAAGTTCAGAACGAAAAAGGAAATGAACAACTAAGCAGGTGCCTGAATGGTCTTGTGCCTTTAATCAGCTGCTTAACTACTTAACCATGAAAACGAGCTTCCTGGGGCTAATGAGAGTTGCCCAATTTGCAGAAACAGGGTGTTTATTTTTGTAGTACAATTTTCCAGCTGCCTGCATCCTGCATGCTTTACAGTGCTAGCATCTGCTTATGCAGCACCGTTCATGAATATGGCTTTGCCAGAGGCTCCTTCTGGAGACTAAAGGGCAGAGCATGTATGTATGTTCTAGGTTTCTAGGGTTGAAAATCGCATTCAGAGACCCAAGCATGCATCCAGTCTTGACCCAATAGGATCTGTAAGTCAGTTACAAGGCCTTTACATTTCCAACTAGTCAAGAATAGGGTAAGAAGGTAGGTTGAGTTCTGATGATACTCTGAAATAGCAAGAAAACCTACATGAACTGTAGCCAAACAGATGTGGTCAGCACATCCCTAGCTAGCTATTATTCAGATTCATTCATTCATTCATTCATTCTTTCTTTCTTTTTCTTTCTTTCTTTTTCTTTTTAAAGACAGGTGCTCTTGCAGTAATGAGTTATATTTGTTCCTAAGGAGAAGGAAAGAAGCACACTTCCTGCAAAATTGCAAACTAAAAATAATTAAGAGTTATGGGAAAAATAGGATGATGGCAGACAACCCCAACTAGATAATAACCTCAGTGAAAGATGCCAGTGGCTTCAGAAGAATGTCCAGCTCCTAATACACAACACAGCATGGAGAAAATAGAGGGCTTTGCCTTTAAGACAGCAAGAAAGGACAACTTGATGGATGTCAATATAAGAGAAACTACAGTCTTCTGAGTTACACAGAGAAGGAAAACCCCCACTCAGGATCAGTGAGGCCTGATTGACAAGTACTCCTAACAGGGACATGAAGTCTTCCCTGAGGCAAAGGGAATGGAGTTGCTGGGAGTACAGGAAATGCTGTCTCTCTCCCACCATGCTGTATCTAGCTGGGTTCCTGCACTTTGCCTGTGTCTTCTAAAGCTTGCCAGTGAAAAATGTTGGCAGGCTGGGAGCATCGCAGATGAACCGCGTTTCATTGGCATTGTTCCATTTATCAAGCACATTTGAGCTAATTTATGTTAAAATCACACACAAACACGCAAGTGTGGCAGCAAAACAGACTGAGTGTGGGCTGCTTCCCCAGTACACATCGACATTACCACCACCACCACCACCACCACCACCACCACCACCACCACCACCCCGCTGGCAGGATCAGCCCAGTCAGCCCCTCTCCATCATGAGAGTCACAGATGTCCCCATCTCCCAGCAGGGCTTCAGGCTCCTGGGCTTTGAGCCTTCTTCATGTCTAAAGTGCAGTCCTATAGTAAGCAATTGAGGCAGTATGTATTCACAAGGTTATTTCAACTACCCTTGAGAAAAATCTGTCTAGAAACGACAACACTTTCGCTAACTAAAATGCCCAGATGTAAATAGGGTTTCAGGCTTCAAGTTGGGGACACAGATTTGGTCCCTTGGCATGTGTGTTTCTCAGCCACGTCCATTCTCCCTGGTTCTTTGATTCTCTTGATAGCTCCTTCTTCCTCCCCCCACCCACATCGTTTCCCACTGATGGTAGCTGGACTCTCCGTTTTCAAAACCCTCATAGGCAGTAATCCTAGAGGGAAATGGCCTTCTCTTTTCTAATTATTTTAGCTAAATATAAAAGCAAAACCATGATTCTCTCATTTAGATGCTTATGGGCAAGCTCAGTTGACTTTGAATTTTAAAGTGGTCCAAGGATGAGTCTCTGGACAAGCCAGAGTGAGCTGGCCCTTGGCCCCACCCAAGCCATGTGTACCAAGACAAGGAGGTATCACTCTTCAAAGCAAAGGAGAAAGAGCTGCCCATCCTCCAGGGTGCTCTGAACCAAGCACCCATCCGTGAGTGTTTCTCATGAACAATGACCCCTGCAAGAGACAATTTACCTTGGACTTAAATGTAAGAAAAGAAAAAGATGGTCCAAACGTGGCCTCAACTCACTACTCATTAACTTATAAGCAGAAGTGCTATGCTGGCAAAAAAAAAAAAAAAAAAAAAAAAAAGACAATTATAGACTTGGCTGACTTTCACTTACATCTTCCCAAATGGTAGGCAATTGGAAATGTCAAAATCTCTCTCCATTCTTGCTCAAGGACAGCCAAACACTTGTGTCCCAGGGAACTAAGTGACCTTTGCCTTATGGGAGAAATATCATGATTTTGTTCCAAAGATAGTCACATTGAACCTCCAGATTTGATTGATCCAAAGTAGAAAACATTGCAAGAGTTGCCATTAAGAGAAAATTCCTGGTCCAGAAGAGAATCACAGGGACCTTTTGACCCAGAGGGAACATATCTGACTCTAGAAGTCACATTCTTTGAGAGATGAATAATCAGGAGTCACTGAATTCATGGGCTTCCTTGTGTAACTCCCCCAGGATGGGCAGGATGAAATGTCTGTTGAAGTTTCCCCTATTATAGATGATAGAATATACAGCCAAAAGGCTTTAAAGAGATAGAAGTGAAGTGAGTTGAATAATTTATTGGCTTATCTAAAAAGTCTAAAATTCAGCTATGACTCGATCCAATGGTTTAAATGATGGATTTTTAAAAATGAATTTTCTTTATATTGTGTTTCCTCTCTGGCTTTAACATCAGATTTCATGTATTCATATGTGTTAGGAATGGATTTCCATCAGTAGGCTGAAATACCTGAGAAGGTATTTTAAAAAGAGGTAAGTGTTTACTTTGGCTTACAGTTTCAAGGGTGTCATTCCTGGGTGGGTCAGCTCTAAAGCAGAACCTAATGCCAGGAGCTATATGGTGGTACAGACTGATCACTTTCTGAAGAGGCATGGAAGCAAACAGAAAAAAAGGTGGGCTTAAGGTCCAATAACCTCTTCAGGGACACACCCCTAATTTTCTTCAACTAGGCCTGCTTCCAAGAGTAGTACCTTATAACACCACCAGCTATAGACCAAATCTTCCACATATGAAAATTTGAGCAACATTTAAGATCTTAACTCCATGTGGTGGCCCATAAAAATTTTATTGACCTCTCAGTAGAATATATGTTGATTATTGTGCCAATCACCAAATTCATGAGATATAGTATTCTAATTAGCCAGTTACATGCTTCTTCCCTGAACTGGATTAGAAGGCAAGTATTGAGGCAAGGTAGGGACAGACATGGAACACAAAAAAAAACTATTAGACATTCCATACAGAATAAGGACACTGGAATCCAGGAGCCAGAAAGGGACTCAAGACTCTTCACAAAGACTTTTGTGCTCATGGTTGTTTGCTGTTTGTTGCAATGCCAATCAAACCCAGGGCTTCATGCATGTGAGGCAAACCTCTACCACTGAGCAGCACTCCCTGCCCTTCGGGCTTATTATTACTTACATGGAGTCCACTGCCCTGACTGAACCTCACTGGCCAGTATGTTAGCTTCTCATCACTACAACAAAAATACCTGAGAAAATCAGCAGTAAAAGGAAAGATGGGGGAGCTGGAGAAATGACTCAGCAATTAAGAGCACTGGCTACTCTTCCAGAGAACCCAGGCTCAATTCCTAGCATGTAGGTGGCAGCTCAAAAACATCTTTAACTCCAGTTACCAGGCATCTACCATTTCCTTCTGATCTCCTCAGGTACTGTATACACACAGTCTGAATGTATACATGCAGACAAAACACCCATACACATAAAATGAAAGTAAAAAATATTTTAAAAGGAAAGATTAATTTTTGGCTCACTCTCTGAGGAACTGACTTTGCTGCTTCTAGACCTGAGGTGAGACAGAGCATCAGGACAGGTACCACATGACAGAGCAAAGCTGACCGCACCATGATGACCAGGAAACAGGAAGAAAAAACAGGAGAAAGGAGAGAGAGAGAGAGAGAGAGAGAGAGAGAGAGAGAGAGAGAGAGAGAGAGAGAGAGAGAGAGAGAGAGGCAGGAGACAGAGGAAGAGAAGGAGGGAGGAGAGAAGTTGGGGGGGATATACCCTTCAAGGAATGTCCTAATAACATTCTTCAACTAGGCCCCATCTTCCAAAGTTCCCAAACCTTCTAACAATCTATTAAATTAAGAATCTATTACTATTATCACATACTGAGGAGACCAGAGTCCTCACAAGCCAATCACCTCCCAACTTCTTCTGAGCCCCATTTCTGAGCACTGCTGCACTTGCTCATGTTGACATGTTGGCTTTTGATAGACATTTCAGATACAAAACATAGTACATGGGAAGGTACACAGGAGCTGTGCTGACACATGAAGAATGAGCCTTTGTGCATGCCCGTAAAGCCCAGAACTCTTAAATGAGCTACAAACATGAAGGCTTGAACATGTGCACAAGAACACACACACACATACACACACACACGTACACAAATAGATGCATGATACATACAGACAACATATACACAGATATCCCACTTGCACACTCAGGCACACATACTGTCATAACCACATACATATGCAAACACATGTAGAGTATGCACACACATGAATGACATATGTATACATGAATATGTACATACATGCATGTAGACTTGCCCACAGTCATGCTCACAGGCACCTAAACACACATAGGCATATACAGTGATCTATTCCACTTCCTTAGTAATCCTGGCAGATCTGTGTGCAGATACAAATCTGTTTCAGAGTGACATCCTCCAAACACTAAAATTACCACAGTAGATTCAGCTTTCTCAAAGACACTTCCTGCTTTTGCTCTCTGACCCTTTGCTGTGGTTTCTGAGTGCTGTATTCCAGGGCATCACAATCTGCTCACCACCTTCCTTTACAATGCGCTGGTGATGTGTGTGATATTACTTCCACTCCTGGCCAACACTATCCCTAGGCACAAATTCTCTTAATGATAACAATATGTATAAGACAGGCCTTTCCTCCTGGCACCTGCTGATTTCGTTAGACAATGGTGGTTTTCAACATTACTTAAGCTCATCTTCATTTGCAAAATATAAAAATTGCCCCCTCACTCTTTAAAATAAAATTGTAATTACTTTAAAAGTAAATCAAATAATGATATTTTATTACTTCACGAGAGAGAGAGAGAGAGAGAGAGAGAGAGAGAGAGAGAGAGAGAGAGAGAGAGAGAGAGAGAAACTCAGTGTGGAGGGTCATTGCTTTACAGCCCCTCCTTGCCAGACGAGAGGAAAGGAGGGAGAGCTTCCTACACTTCCTTCACAGGTCTGCCACCCTTTAAAGTCTTTCTTTCCTGATAGCATTCTAATGACTCACCAAGTACAAAGACCTTTTGCTTGGCCAAACTTCAGTCAAGTGTCCGTGCTCCTCCCGGGCCACATGCAAACTGCCTGTGGAATGTAGACTATTGTTAACCAGAACTGCCCCCACCCCAGAACCCCATGTTCTGATCCTTATCTGAGCACTCTCTTCTCACAGACTAGGTTCCACATCCTCTACCGCCTTGGTGATGTCTGCTCATATGGCCTGGCTCCAGCCAGAATGCTGTCAGATTGGTTTAGCAGGAATCCCCCAGGCCTCAGGATGGTGATTTTTCCATTCATTGACCTCCACCCTGCTTCCACTTGCCTATATTGTATTCAGAATTGGACCAGATCTCTTCCCTCATTGCAAGGTCCATTACATGGGTCCTTCCAGCGATCTAGTAAGACTTGAATAAAATCTACCCTACAGTAGCTTAACATAAATCATTGAATATTTAACAGTAAATTAGCTTTTTGCAGGGCAATACATATATACATGTAAATACACATATATGTCTATATGTGCTGCACATGTCTTAATATGTGTACTTATGGGCTAGAGAGATAACTCAGCAAAGTACACAGTGCTTTTGCTGAGGACCTGAGTTCAATCCTAGAACCCATGGTCAGTGGTTTTCAAGAACCTATAACACCAACTCTGGGAGAATCTGATGCCCTCTTCTGCCTTCCATGGGCAACTGCACTTATATGTACGTAGCCCCAAACAGACACATAGACAAAAATAAATCCTAAAGAAAAAGAAAAAAACCTTAGGGGGCTGGGAAATGGTTCTGTGATTAAGAGCACTGGTCGCTCTTGCAGAGAATCCAGGTTTGATTCCCAGCACCCACATGGTGGCTCACAGCTCTCTGTAACTCTGGTTCCAGATGATCCAGGTGATCCAATGTCCTCTTCTGACCTCCACCCATATACATAATTCCTTTTCATTAAAACGGAACCTTAGAAATATACATACTTTAGCATTATGTAAGCATATTTACATATATAAAAATATGTAATATAATATATATATACACACAATGTACAAAAAAAAAAAAGACCATACAATTCACTCATTGAGTAAGTCTAACTGCCATATGTCTGACGCCATAGTGAGTCAAAGCCAGAACTGACCCAGTCCCCTTCACTTACAGCCAAGTTGAGAAACAGACATTAATCTGTTAGGAGAGTCAGGCTGTTTCGCTATTGTTCCACCTTAGTAACAATCACTAGTCGGTCCCATCCAACCCATCCTTAGACAGGGAAGGTATTCCCTTCCCTGTTCCTGAATTCCTGAAGGCATCACACACCACCATTGCCACCGCCACTGCCACCATTATCACCACCCCTGCATTCTGAAAAGAGATAGCATGGGGTGGGGGCATATACTGGGAGGAGGTATCCACACTGACTGCCAGGTTTCTCATCTGTTACTACCTATGTTTTTCCCCTAGGGCAAGATTTGACCTCTTTTTAACTAATCTTTTGAAGAAGGAAGAGGAGGAAGAGGAGGAAGAGGAGGAGGAGAAGAGGAAGAGGAGGAGGAAGATGAACAGGAAGAAGAATAGGAAGAGGAAGAGGAAGAAAAAGATGAAGGGGAAGAGGAAGGGGAAGAAAATAATTGCCAGATGCTGGAAAGAACCCAGGTATCCCTCAACAGAAGAGTGGATACAAAAAATGTGGTATATCTACACAATGGAGTACTATTCAGCCATTAGAAACAATGAATTCATGAAATTCTTAGGCAAATGGATGGAGCTAGAGAACATCATACTAAGTGAGGTAACCCAGACTCAAAAGGTGAATCATGGTATGCACTCACTAATAAGTGGTTATTAACCTAGAAAAATGGAATACCCAAAACATAATCCACACATCAAATGAGGTACAAGGAGAAAGGAGGACTGGCCCCTGGTTCTGGAGAGACTCAGTGAAACAGTATTCGGCAAAACCAGAACAGGGAAGTGGGAAGGGGTGGGTGGGAGGACAGGGAAAGAGAAGGGGACTTAAGGGAATTTCGGGGAGTGGGGGCTAGAAAAGGGGAAATCATTTGAAATGTAAATAAATTATATCGAATAAAAAAAAGGAAGGGGAAGAAGGGGAAGAGGAAGAAGAAGAGTAAGAAGAGGAAGAAGAGGAAGGAGAGGAAGAAAAAGAAGAAGAAGAAGAAGAAGAAGAAGAAGAAGAAGAAGAAGAAGAAGAAGAAGAAGAAGAAGAAGAAGAAGAAGAAGAAGAAACTCTGTAAGCTTTCACTTGCTGTCTAATCTTTACATAGCCCAGAAACATTTTCTCCTCAAAATTGAATGTCTGCAGTTTCTAGTCCAGTTCCTCAGTGGGGATGTCCCCCTAACTGTCCAGCAAAGGACACCATCAAGCCCAGACTGAAGTGGGAGAGGCAGGTCATAAATATTCTGCAATTTGATCAAGATACACGTGGGAGGATGGCATGGTATATGTAACCCAAAAGTACAAGTTTGTTTTATGGAGAATCAAGGGGAAAGTCCTAAGCTTAGACGTATGGAGACAGAGGCCCCAGGAGAGTCAGGACCTTAGGTGGGATAATGGTGTTGAAGAGAGCTGGATGGACCTGAGCTAGTTGTGCTCAGCAGCACAGAGAGGCCCCCCTGAGGGCTGAGAGTGGGAATGATTGACATTTCTGACATGAGGCAGCTGAGCAGGGGATAGAAACATTTACAGAGATAAGGAAAACACATGAAGGGACAAATGTAAGAAGAAAGGAAAATAAAAGATCTCGATTTGAAACAGCAAATGTCTGTATCTAATCTGTATCTCAAAAGGGCCAGTTGTTGCTTTGCAACAGAGGTGCATGCTATAAGCAGAAAGGGCAAAGACAGGTAAATATTTTGAGCCTGGACCTACCATCAGCTGCTTGTTTGACCTTGGGCAATGCTAGTGCCCTCTAAGTATCAACTCTACTTAGTTCATTTACAATGTTAAGTAGGACACTGAAAGCAAATGGTATTGATTTGGCAGTGCCTGTGATTGCTATTTAGCTAGGAACATCTGCACATCTTCTCAAATATCCATTTGAGGTAGTGAAGAATCCTGGGAGGATATGAAGTATGGATGGAGTACTCAGGCCCCTGATAGGGGGGGGGGAAAGGAGCAGAGGGCTGTACTAGTTATTTTTCTGTGGCTGTAATAAAACACCAACACCAACACAACTTATAGAAGAAAGAGTTTGGGAGCATATGGCTCTAGGGGATAGGCGTCCATCACAACAGGAACAGTGGTGACAAGTGGCAGATATAGTTACAGCTCACGCCTTGAACCTCGAGCACAAAACAGAGAGCAAACTAAGAATGGCCTGAGGCTTTGAAACCTCAAAGCCTACCCCTCAGTAACCTATTTCCTCCAGCAAGATCATACCCCTAACCCTTTCCAAACAGCACCACCAACTGGGGGTGGGGGTTCAAGAATTCAAATGCCAGAGCCTGTGGGAAATATTCTTATTCAAAACATCACAAAGACCAAAGCTGGAAAAGAAAAGGTTGGTCAAGGCCTGGCCCCAATTGAGAACTACCTTTGAGCCATTGGGTAGGAAGTAAGGGGAGAATACTGTTATAGAGTTTGAGTCTGGGAGGGGTAAGGGTGGAAGGAAGTTTGGGAAGGTGTCAGAAGCTGAGGACTGTGCCAGTGCAGCCCTGTGTGCTGTTGCAGGAGCTGAGTGAGTGAGCCGGGAGTTGGAGAAGGAGTCTGTATAGCGTACTGTGCCTCAGTGAGAGCTGGGAGTAGGGATGGGGTTGCCATCACAGGACACCCAGCTGTATGTGGAAAAGCATACTATAACACATAACATTGTTAGCAGAGGGGGGGGTTGCAGGCACTAGCCCATGCGGAGGAATGGGAAAGCACAGAAAGGCTCACATCTGAGAACAGGTGTGCAGAAGGAATGGGGTGACGTTGAGAGCGTCGCAGCTCCTTGTGAACAGATGGGACTCCCAGCTCCCAGATAGGAGCCTCTGCATTAACTCATTTGTATCTTACACTCTCTGGTCAGGAAAGTTGGGGCAGGGGTAGATTTGAGGGTGGATAATTGAGTCAAAAAGTTGCCAGAGTAGAGTGGCGCCACCCATCTGTAATCCCAGCACTGTGGAGGTTAAAGCAATAGGATTTCTGTGAGCTTAGGGCAAGCCAGGAGCATACAGGGAGACTGTCTCAAAAACACCCAAAGAGAGGGAAAAGAGGAGGAAGTCAGTAGCAAATAGTGGCTGTGGGCTATATGAACCCCACACCCCATTCCTGGTCCAGATTCCATTGCTTTCACGTTAATAAGATTTCTCCTTTACATTATCTTTGCACGTAGCCCACTGCCTGCCTCCATATTATACGATGAGTAAAGCGAACACATGCTCGCTGCTGCCTAGCCACAAAAGAAGAGGCTGATTGTGGTGATTCCAACACAAATTGCTTAGCTATTTCAGAATAAACAATAGTATCACATCTGGAAGATGCATAGTTCCTTCTGTGTTAATCTTTTTACCTCTTGCTGGAGATTCTACTGTGGGAAAAAAACTGGTATTTGCAATGGACACTAAAATTCACAGACACTAAAATACTCAATGGTACCTTAGCAACTCTGGCTACGATGACCACCACACAGGATGCTCTCCCGCTTTCCTATACTATTCATTCTTAAAACTGTGGCTGAAGCTCCAGAGACAGCTCAGTTTATACTGTTTCCAGAGGACTGGAGTTTGCTTCTTAGCACCTAAATAAAGTGGCTCACAACTGCTTGAAACTCTAGCTCAATAATTATGATGATGAAGACAATGATCTTTTAAAATAAATGAAAAAAACTGTAGCTGAACATGGCACTCCCTAAAGGCAGAAAGGAACAGTTAAAAAAAAAAAGTCTTTGTCCCAAGAAACCTTATAACCTAAGTAGAACAGTAAGACAGACATATGCAATAACTACACTTCCCCAAAGGGACTGACCCCTCCCAGGCACTCTGTAAATGTCCTTCCTAGCCACATGAGATGTGAAGGAAGGACATTCCATGACCAGTGATGTCATTTGGAACCAAATATCTAACTGCCCATCAGGGGTCGTTCAGATCTCTCTTTCCCTCTAGCACACAGGTTGGCATCATTTCAGCTGAGGCAGCTCTGTCACTTGGGTCCCTCAGTGTTCACTGGGATTTGAATCTCTTGCCAAGCCTCAGTGGATCTATGGTGAGAATGAGCATATTGGTAATCTCACCATTCCAGAGGCAGAAGCAGGATTGTGATGTCAAAGCCAGTCCAGGCTACACAGTGATCCCGTGCCCTATCCCAAACAGAGCAAAACATGCTGGCACATACTTCCTATCACAGTTTCCTAATTTGGTCTATTTTGACTGAAACTCTTAAAGGGTGGAAGGATCTAACCTCTGAGGCACTTTAGAGAATCCTAAAGAACGAAGACCCGTGAATGCTGCAGAGAGCAGTGGGACTGATAACAAAGGATGTTTCATAAACTAAGGACTGTCAACCTCAATGTTTGAGACCACAAGAGTAGAGAAGAAATGAGGCTACATCATGAGATTCTTTGAGAAAACAGAATAGAGAGAGAAATAATTTTATGAGAAAAAGTCAAAGAAACAAACTGTAGATAGATGTATAGCTGGTTAAATGAAGTACATCTCATTAATGAGATCCATACAGTGGAAACTTTTAGAAATTGCTGACTTATAGAAAGCAAACATTTGGATTCTCATAATTGATTTTGTTGTATATAATTGTGGGGGAGGTACTGAGTTCTCTGTACTCACAGAGAGGTTCTAGGGAGAAATGGAATTTTCAGCCCATGGGGTTGTTTTTTTCAAGGGAAGGAATGCAAAACCAGTTTTCCACCCAGAAGGCTGCAGTAGAAGTGCTTTTTAGCCTTGTGACCTTTAGAAACTGTGTGTGGTTGAAGACTTTCTTGGACGAGACCCTCCTTGTAAGCTTGTTTTTCTCAGTCACTCTATAGGACCGACCTATCTTTACGGAAGGAGTCACACATACTTTACAAGGAGACTCAAATGTAGTCCTGTCTAATCAGTATGTGCCTTACTTTGTTCCTCAGACTTGGGTATGCTTAGTTGTGCACACAGGACTGAGTTCATCAGCACAAGAATAGTTTTCACCAAATTGTGCTGTGTTTAAATACATCTAAAAAAAAAAAAAACCAACAACCCAGGGACAGACTGAAATTTGAACCAGCAATGGCTACTTAGTCACACTGTGCCCAAGTGCTTTCTTGCTTGCTTCGCGCGCGCACACACACACACACACACAGAGAGAGAGAGAGAGAGAGAGAGAGAGAGAGAGAGAGAGATTTGGTAAATTAAGAAAATGCTGAAGAGGGCGGCGGTGGCAGCAGTGGCTGGTCCAGCTGAAGGGCCATCAGCAGTGGAACCAAGGTGACACAGGGTCCAGTTAGGCCCTGCGCCCACGACCACTGGCCATCACTGGCCAGCCAGGCTGCAAGCAGTGGCGGATTTATGGTGCCTTTCACTGCACAGAAGCCACTTCAGAACTCTGCCTCCCGCCAGTCACAAGAGACTCGCCTCCATCTTGGTTCTCGGACTCCGGAGAGATCAGACAGACTGAGGTACGCAAATATAACCCGAGGCCAACATCGCAGGGGTCTAAGCCCGACGGGTGTTGGCCTGCACTCAGGTCCTGAGCTGTTGGAGGGGGGGCATCAGGGTGCCAACCCGGCCAGGAGGTTTTTTGTCCAGGCCTGGTGCGCGCGCCGCCATTTTGCCTACAGGACACCAGAGAGTTCTAGCAGGCAAAGCCGGCTAACAGGCATAGCCCGAGGCTAACATAGCGGGGAGAGGGGGGGAGGGGTCTAGGCCCCGACAGGCCCTGGACTGACCCCAAGATCTGGGCTGCTCGGTGGGCCATCTGTGTGTCAACCTGCCCAGGAGGTTGTTAGCCCAGCAGACTCTCCCGGCACTTTCAGGTAGCGCGTTCACCTTCCTGGCCACCTGACAGACCCATTAACAGTCATAGCCCAAGGGGGAACTTTGCTCGGACTTTGGTCTGCCAGGCTTTTGCCTAGACTCAGGGCCTGAGCAGCTAGGCTAGCCTTGTGTGCACCAACCCGGTTGGGAGATCCACTGCCCAGCAGAGTGATCAGCATGCGGAAAAGGTCCCCACAGCATACACCCTTCAGCCCTCCCTGAAGGAGCAAATGGGCACCATCTGGTTCACAGACACAATCTGGGGCAAAGCACACTAGGGCTGCAAGGGCACCCAAGAGGAAGACAGCACAACAGCAATCTGCTACAGGGGAAACCCAGCCATCCAGTGTTGCAGAAATAGCCCCAGAGCCTCTCAGGAGGCTCAAACACCAGCCAAAGATAAGACCAAGTAACTCCAGAGAACAAGATGGCAAAGGGCAAACGCAGGAACACTACTAACAGAAATCTAGGCAATATGGCAGCATCTGAACCAAACTCTCCAACATCAGCAAGTCCTGGTTATGCCAACACACCAGAGAAACAAGATTTGGATTTAAAATCACTGGTCATGATGCTGCTAGAAGAAGACAAAAGGACATAAATGAATCTCTTAAAGAAATACAGGGGAACATGAATAAGCTAGAAACCCGTAAAATGGAAACACAAAAATCACTTAAAGAAATGCAGGAGAATAAGGCTCAAGAGGTAGAAGCCAATAAAGAAGAAACACACACACACACACACACACACACACACACAAAAAAAACCTTAAAGAGATGCAGGAGAACTTGAGTCAACAGGCAGAAGTCATGAAAGAGGAAACACAAAAATCTCTTAAAGATTTACAGGAAAACACAGACAAATGATGGAACTGAGCAAAACCATCCTGGATCTAAAAGCAAAAGTAGAAACAACTAAGAAATCACAAAGGGAGACAACTTTGGAGATAGAAAACCTTGAGAAGAAATCAGGGGCCATAGATGCAAATATAAACAACAGAACACAAGAGATGGAAGAAAGAATCTCAGATGCCGAAGATACCATAGAAATCATTGACTCAACAGTCAAAGAAAATGCAAAATGCAAAAAGCTTGTATCCCAGAACATCCAGGAAATCCAGGATACAATGAGAAGACCAAACCTAAGGATTATAGGTATAGATGAGAGTGAAGATTTACAACTGAAAGGGCCAGCAAATATCTTCAACAAAATTATGGAAGAAAACTTTCCCAACTTAAAGAGAGAGATGCCTATGAATATACAAGAAGCCTACAGAACTCCAAACAGACTGGACCTGAGCAGAAATACCTCTTGCCAAATAATAATCAAAACCCCAAATGCACTAAAAAAAGAAAGAATATTAAAGGCAGTAAGAGAAAAAGGCCAAGTAACATATAAAGGAAGACCTATCAGAATCACACCAGACTTTTCACCAGAGACCATGAAAGCTAGAAGATCCTGGGCAGATCTCATGCAGACTCAAAGAGAACACAAATGTCAGCCAAGACTACTATACCCAGCAAAACTTTCAATCACCATAGATGGAGAAAGCAAGATATTCCATGACAAAACCTAATTTACACAATATCTTTCCAAAAACCCAGCTCTGCAAAGAATAATAGGTGGAAAACTCCAATACAAGGAGGGAAACTACACCCTGGAAAAAGCAAAAGAAGATAACCAATCAAATATAAAAATAACATCAAAAATGACAGGAAGTAATAATCACTATTCCTTAATATTTCTTAATGTCAATGGACTCAATTCCCCAATAAAAAGACATAGACTAACAGACTGGATAAGGAAACAGGACCCTACATTTTGCTGCATACAGGAGACACACCTCAATGTCAAAGATAAAAACTACCTTAGAGTAAAATGCTGGAAGACAATTTTACAAGCCAATGGTCTCGGGAAACGAGCAGGAGTAGCCATTCTAATATCAGATAAAATTGACTTTCAACCTAAAGTCATCATAAAAGACACTGAGGGACACTTCTTGCTGGTCAAAGAAAAAAATCCACCAAGAAGAACTTTCAATTCTGAACATCTATGCGACAAATGCAAGGGCACCCTCATTCGTAAAAGAAACTCTACTAAAGCTCAAAGCACACATTTCACCTAACACAATAATTGTGGGGGACTTCAACACTCCACTCTCCTCAATGGACTTATCAGGAAAACAGAAACTAAACAGGGACATAGTAAAACTAATTGAAGCTTTGGACCAATTGGATTTGACTGATATTTATAGAACATTTCACCCTAAAGCAAAAGAATATACCTTTTTCTCAGCACCTCATGGTACCTTCTCCAAAACTGACCATATAATTGGTCACAAGACAGACATCAACAAATATAAGAAGATCGAACTAATCCCATTCCTCCTATCAGATCACTATGGTATAAGAGTGGTTTTCAATAGCAACAAAAACAACAGAAAGCCCACATACACATGGAGGCTGAACAATACTTTACTCAATGACACCTTGGCCAAAGAAGAAATAAAGAAAGAAATCAGAGACTTTTTAGAATTTAATGAAAATGAAGGCACAACATACCCAAATCTTTGGGACACAATGAAAGCAGTGCTAAGAGGAAAACTCATAGCCCTGAGTGCCTCCAAAAAGAAAATGGAGAGAGCATACACTAGCAGCTTAACGACACACCTGAAAGCCCTGGAACAAAAAGAAGCCAATTCCCCCAGGAGGAGTAGAAGACAGGAAATCATCAAACTCAGGGCTGAAATCAATCAAGTGGAAACAAAGAGAACCATACAAAGAATCAACAAAACCAGGAGCTGGTTCTTTGAGAAAATCAACAAGATAGATAAACTCTTAGCCAGACTGACCAAAGGGCACAGAGAAAGTATCCAAATTAACAAAATTAGAAATGAAAAGGGGGATATAACAACAGAAACTGAGGAAATCCAAAAAAATCATCAGATCCTACTACAAAAGCCTATACTTAACACAACTGGAGAATCTGGAGGAAATGGACAATTTCCTAGACAGATACCAAATACTAAAATTAAATCAGGACCAAATAGATCATCTAAACAGTCCTGTAACCCCTAAAGAAATAGAAGGGGTCATAGAAAGTCTTCCAACCAAAAAAAGCACAGGACCAGATGGTTTTAGTGCAGAATTCTATCAGACCTTCAAAGAAGACCTAACACCAATACTCTTCAAACTATTCCACAAAATAGAAACAGAAGGAACACTATCCAATTCCTTCTATGAAGCCACAATTACGCTGATTACCAAAACCACACAGAGACCCAACAAAGAAAGAGAACTTCAGACCAATTTCCCTTATGAACATCGATGCAAAAATACTCGATAGAATTCTTGCCAACTGAATCCAAGAACACATCAAAACAATCATCCACCATGATCAAGTAGGCTTTATCCCAGGGATGCAGGGTTGGTTCAATATAAGGAAATCCATCAATGCAATCCACTACATAAACAAACTCAAAGAAAAAAAACCACATGGTCATTTCATTGGATGCTGAAAAAGCATTTGACAAAATTCAGCATCCTTTCATGCTTAAAGTCTTGGAAAGAACAGGAATTCAAAGCCCATACCTAAACATAGTAAAAGCAATATACAGCAAACCGGTAGCCAGCATCAAACTAAATGGTGAGAAACTTGAAGCAATCCCACTAAAATCAGGGACTACCCCACTTTCTCCTCATCTTTTCAATATTGTACTTGAGGTACTAGCTCGGGCAATTAGACAACATAAGGAGGTCAAAGGGATACAAATTGGAAAGGAAGAAGTCAAACTATCATTATTTGCAGATGATATGAAAGTCTACCTAAGTGACCCAAAAAACTCCACTAGAGAACTCCTACAGCTTATAAACAACTTCAGCAAAGTGGAAGGTTATAAAATCAACTCAAGCAAATCAGTAGCCTTCCTATACTCAAAGGATAAGCAGGCTGAGAAAGAAATTAGGGAAATGACAACCTTCACAATAGCCACAAACAGTATAAAGTACCTTGGGGTTACTCTTACCAAACATGTGAAAGATCTGTATGACAAGAACTTCAAGACTATGAAGAAGGAAATGGAAGAAGACCTCAAAATATGGAAAAACCTCCCATGGTCATGGATCGGCAGGATTAATATAGTTAAAATGGCCATTTTGCCAAAAGCAATATACAGATTCAGTGCAATACCCATCAAAATCCCAACTCAATTCTTCACAGAGTTAGAAAGAGCAATCCTCAAATTCATCTGGAATAACAAAAAACCCAGGATAGCTAAAACTATTCTCAACAATAAAAGAAATTCTGGAGGTATCAGTATCCCTGACCTCAAGCAATACTACAGAGCAATAGTGTTAAAAACTGCATGGTATTGGTACAGTGACAGGCAGGCAGATCAATGGAACAGGATTGAAGATCCAGAAATGAACCCACACATCTATGGCCACTTGATCCTCAGCAAAGGGGCTGAAAACATCCAATGGAAAAAAGATAGCCTTTTCAACAAATGGTGCTAGTTCAACTGGAGGTCAGCATGCAGAAGAATGGGAATTGATCCATCCTTGTCTCCTTGTACTAAGCTCAACTCCAAATGGATCAAGGACCTCCACATAAAGCCAGACACTCTGAAGCTAATAGAAAAGAAACTGGGGAAGACCCTTGAGAACATCGGTACAGGGGGAAAGTTTCTGAACAGAACACCAATAGCATATGCTCTAAGATCAAGAATTGACAAATGGGACCTCATAAAATTACAAAGTTTCTGTAAGGCAAAGGACACCATCAAAAGGGCAAATCGGCAACCAACAAATTGGGAAAAGATCTTCACCAACCCTACATCAGATAGAGGGCTAATATCCAATATATATAAAGAACTCAAGAAGTTAGACTCCAGAAAACCAAATAACCCAATTAAAAAATGGAATACAGAGTTAAACAAAGAATTTTCACCTGAAGAACTTCGGGTGGCGGAGAAGCATCTTAAAAAATGCTCAACTTCATTAGTCATTAGGGAAATGCAAATCAAAAAACCCCTGAGATTTCACCTTACACCAGTCAGAATGGTTAAGATTAAAAATTCAGGAGACAGCAGGTGTTGGAGAGGGTGTAGAGAAAAAGGAACACTCCTCCACTGCTGGTGGGGTTGCAAATTGGTACAACCACTCTGGAAATCAGTCTGGCGGTTCCTCCGAAAACTGGGCACCTCACTTCCAGAAGATCCTGCTATACCACTCCTGGGCATATACCCAGAAGATTCCCCAGCATGTAATAAGGATACATGTTCCACTATGTTCATAGCAGCCCTATTTATAATTGCCAGATGCTGGAAAGAACCCAGGTATCCCTCAACAGAAGAGTGGATGCAAAAAATGTGGTATATCTACACAATGTAGTACTATTCAGCCATTAGAAACAACGAATTCATGAAATTCTTAGGTAAATGGATGGAGCTAGAGAACATCATACTAAGTGAGGTAACCCAGACTCAAAAGATGAATCATGGTATGCACTCACTAATAAGTGGATATTAACCTAGAAAACTGGAATACCCCAAACATAATCCACACATCAAATGAGATACAAGAAGAACGGAGTGACCCCTCATTCTGGAAAGACTCAGTGTAGCAGTATAGGGCAAAACCAGAACAGGGAAGTGGGAAGGGATGGGTGGGAAAATAGGGTGAGGGAAGAGGGCTGATGGGACTTTCGAGGAGTGGGGGTCCAGAAAAGGGGAAATCATTTGAAATGTAAATAAAAAATATATCGAATAAAAAAAACGAAAAAGAAAAAGAAAGTGCTATCAATCTTGACCTTGCCTGCGATCTCGCCGTCTTCTGCAGTCTCCATGCAGTGCATGGTGGCAGAGTAGCTTTCTCTCTCTGGCAGACTCCTTCTGTCTTCCAACAATAACACCGTCATGATTTCCAAGAATCCACCACAGATCCTTCAGTGTTAGATGTGCTCAATAGCATTATGTACATTCTGCTTACCTCCCTAGGTCAAATTAAGGCTGAGGATCAACGCCAGCGGACCCAGCCATTGATGCTATTTTTATTTTTGGATAATAGAGCTGGGAAGGTACAAGTCTGGACCAATGACAGTCCCCATCCCCAGTTCAGCATTAGAGGATATTTATAAGAAGAGAATTTGAGATCCTCATGAGAACAGAATCAGAAAATATGTAAAGACAAAGAAACAAATGATCTCAATAATATTGTGTGGGTTTCTGGGCTGATCTGTTCGTGAAGCATGCCGATGACTTCCATGTTTCTTCCTTATATGAGCCCCTCTTTTGCCATTTTTTTTTTTTTACTTTTTCCAGTTTGAGTAGGATTTCCTCTGCTTCTAGTAGGGATATTCAATTAACCTATCTGTCTGTATTGTGGGTCTACCAACACCAATGATTTTTATATGCTTTAGTACAAATAACTAGCACACTGACAATAGCAGCCACTATTGTTGGGTCTTCAGTAAATGTCTGTGGGGCAAAATATTATCCTTAGATGTGCAATTTCCCTCAAATGCTCATGTATTATAGGCCTGGTCTCCAAATGGTGGATCCAATCTTTGACAAGAGAATACACATAATAAACAGATCAATCCACTGCTGAATCCACAACTTGGTAATGTATCAGGAGACAGTGGGAGGTAGAACATAGTAGAAGATGGGATAAGCATTTGAGAGTGTCTCATCCTGGCCCCTTCCATTTCTCTCTTTGCTTTCTAGCTTCCCCAACATGAGCAGATTCCTCTTCCACATGTTCCTACCACCATGATGTTCTGCCCTCCTTTGGGCTGAGAGCAATGGATCCAGCCATCATTTGCTACAACCCTATGCAACAAATCTGCCCTTCTTTCAACTGCGCTCCTCCTCTCCCCTCCCCCATCTGTCATAGCAATGAAAACTAACAATTGTTTCAAAATGCAATGAAAATCTTCTCCAGTGGGGCCCTGTGAAGGTGATACAGCTCTGCATTCATGTCCAGAAATATCAGTTCTAGTGATCCCAGTCCTTGGTAAAACACTAGCTGCTGTCGATGTATCAAAGGGAAAGGAAGGTCACTGCCTTCTCCTCACAGAAACTGCTATTTGGTCTTCTCCCAAGTCATACATAGAGAGCAGCAGGAGGCTTGTGAAAATAGGCAAGGCTTTCATAGATATTAGATCAAAGAATTCAGCTCCAGGAAGCAGGTACAGAGTACTGGTTCTTGCTATCACAGAGTTCTGGTGGGACCTTCTCAGAAACCATCTTCCCTGGGACTCTCACACCATACCATCCTCTCCTGTTGTTGAAGCAACCTCTGGCCAGCTCATCGTATGACTCCATAAGCCCTGTTCATGAATTCTAGGTTGAATTCTTCAAGGTTGTCAATATCCGAAAAATATGCCCCTTACTCTGCTCTTAGCACACCCAAGCTTGCTCCTTCTGGGTTCCTTTCTCCTCACATCGTGATCTCCACAGCTAGTCTTGTCAACATCTTCTCAGATGTGGAGAAGTCAGGTAGCCCTATCAGCTCTGTGAAAACCTCTGGTGCTCTCTTACTTGAGACGAAAGCTACTACCTTCCTCAGAAAATCACATGGTGCTGGATCCATCTCATCAGACCCTCTCCTCAAGTCTGCCTCCTCATACAAGTGGCTCAACAGGGGCTGAAGATCCCAATTGGACTGCAGACTTCTAGTCAGTGAGGCCAGCCTAGATGCAAGGCTGCTTGGAAAGGAAGGGTCCTCTTTACACTGGAGTTGCTCCGTCTGACTGAGCAGCGACATGGCACACATGGCCAATGAAAACTTGAAGAGCTGCTGTCCTAACTGCAATAGCCCTGTGAGTGTAACAGTTACCATCTTTTATAAAGTTAGTAAAAATAAACTAATGTAAAACATCTTATTACTATCTTTATAATGAATAGGTGCGGGACTATGTGTAACATATTGGGTTAATAATATAGTTCATTACAATTGATCCTGTTTCTTTCCTTTTTAAAAAAAATATGGCTACTAGAAAAAGTTAAGGCACATACACAGTTTGTATTGGATCTCTACCAGATAGTACTGCTTTAAAATACATGAACCTGTGGCTTTAGGACCTATCTGAACTAAAACTCCAAAGTATGACAAGTCCAGTTCAAGGGCCTGCTACATGGTATTTGTAGATCTCACAGTCCCCTGTCTGGCACATTCTAAACACAGGGTAGTATAAGGCAGAAGGAGGAAATGGAAGAAGAGGGCTTTTTGTTGTTGTTATTTTGTAGTAGTAGTAGCAGTAGTAGCGGTAATAGTGGGCAATACTGTTGATATTACTCATCTCTGTTACCCCCTGTGTAAATAAAAGCCACTGCTATTCTGCTGACCTCACAGGTTGCAACATGGTTTGAGTGAAGTAAAATCTCTTTAAACTGTAAATCACTTATGCCTAAATAGTGACTGTCCTCGTATTAATATTCATGAAGGCAACTATCATATTTTGGCATGTGATATTGCAAATGGTTAACAGAACTACTCTGGTGGCCTGGCCCTGGGCCCAGTAGCCATTTCTTACATTTAATTACATCAAAACCTAACACTGGATCTGACACTAGGTGGCAGTAAAAGCTGCATTTAACATTCTGTGTTGGTCCTAGCAGCACAGCTGGGCTTGCACTGGAAAATGTGCAATATCCCTGAGGGACCTCCCTTGCCTCATGAGGACTCCTTGAGTTAAAAGCCTCTTGCATCTCAAGTTTGATGCCAGGTACTGTGAAGAACACATAAAGCTTCTACAACACAGAACAGCTCTTCTGGAGCATTAGTGTGTTAAGCAACAATTACAGGAGGCCATGGTTTGGAACTGAACTCTTGCGTCAGGCCCCAAAAGACCAGACTATATCAAAATGGAGTCATTAGAGCTAAACACCACATAAACAGAAAATGTAAATGTGTAAATCAGAGCTGGAGAGATGGCTTAGTTGTTAAAGGCTAGGCTCACAATCTAAAATATAAGTAAATCAGCTTTAATGTACATTAGCTTTCCAGAAACAGATTCCAGTCTACGTAAGTCAATAAAAGGAAGTTCATTTTGCATTCACTCCTTTTCCTCAAAGATACGTTACATTAAGCCCCCAACTCACTTCCCCTCTTCAGTTACTTTGTCTCATGGTGCAAAGCCCACTGTTCTAACATTATTAGACATTGTCTAACAAAAGTGAGAGCTTCTGTTCAATTTTATAGCCCTGATTCATCAACCTTGAAGAGTAGTCATTGATATTTATGATGAAATTTGTTGTAATGTTGTCTTTTGAGAAATATAAGAAAGGAGACTGTTCTTCCTCAAAAAGAAACAAACAAGCAAACAAAAACCACATCTAGGAGAGGAACTCTCTGTTATGTCAGAGGGAGGAGCGGCAACTGTGGGCATTGTGAGAGGCCTGCGGGGAAACGGGAAGAGCTTCCTGTGACATCTGACACAGGACATCTGAACCAGGTTTTCATGAAGGAAGTCTTCACTTGGTGGAGAAGGTAAGGGACATTCCAGGAAGAGCAAGTGCAAAGGACACTGGGGACAGCAGTGAAAAGGAGCTGTCATTTGAGAAGGAATGGTAAGGGGTGGGTGTGGGAAGACAGGCTTGCACAGTGAAGACATGTCTTGCCTGGAACAGCAGTATGTCTGCTGAGAAGCTAATGTAACAACAGGGAAGAGTAGACGGACGTGGGAAGGTGTGATAGCTAGTCTTGGTTGTTAGCCTGACTGAATCTGAAGTGAACTAAAATGCAAGTCAGCCCCCTGACATTCTTGTGAGTGACTTATCTTGGTCAGATAAGTGTGGATGGCTCCTTCTGGTAGCAGCCAGATAAAAGGTCACAGAAGAAGGAAACTTCCCTTTTTGCTTGCTGCCTTCACTCCTTCTGGCAAGTTCATCTATCTTGTTGCTACAACATTCCTTTGCTGATATTAGAAACGGCTTTGGGCTTCCAACACAGACTGAGACCAGTAGCTCCAGGAATCTTCTACGTCAGCACCAGATTAGGAATGCTGAGACAACCAGCTTGTACAACGAATACAAGATCCCCAGCTTCCCCAGTATGAGAAGGCCATTGTTGAACTGCCAGACCATATTATGCAATATAATCTAATAAATCTTTTTTAATATATGTTTATTCCATCAATTATCTTCCTTTAGAGAACCTTGACAAACACTGAAGGCAAACTAAGACAAGTTGGGAAGGAAGCCATGAGACTGTAGGTGATTCAGGGCTACTGGATTCCTGCTCATCTGCAGAGAAACCCAACAGGCATTCTCTGAGGGCTTCTGGAAAGAGGCTTGTGGGTGTAGTACAGTGCCTGGCATTACTTCCAGGGCTCTAGCAGACAGGTTCCTAGATTCCCCATAGCCTTAATCCTGGCCCTAGAACAACTCCACTATCCCTTTTAAGCCTCCAAACTAATGTGGATGCAGACAACTAAGTATTGGCTCAGCTGGATTAATTCCTAAACTCACACCATCACTTCAGAGAAAGCAAACTCTTGCTGTATTACTCATTTTTTAACATTCAGTAAAGTTGGTACCACCGGATTGTCTGAATATCTGATCTGAGCCTATGCCAGGGTCTTCATTCCAGGAGGACCGGAGAACCTGCTGGGCCAGTCTTGCCAATTATTTTAAGAGCTGGCATTTATTAACTTTGAGTCAGGTGGTGTCCTGGGTTCTTTACACACATGATCACATTTCATCTTCATGACAACTTATATATAGAGAAAACAGGTTCAGAGAAGTGAGTTGCCTGAGGAGCCTCAGTGGCAAAGGCAGCCCTTGACTGCAGAGTTGTCTGATTGTAAAAGACTTTTGTCATGGCATGCTATGGTTTGTCTGAGTATGCTCCAGAGCCCAGTGTTGAGAGGAAGGGCTTGGCTGCCAGCCTACGGTCCTCCTGAAAGACAACAGAACATTTAGGAAGCAGAGCCTAATTAGATGGTGTGCCATGGAAGGGGGTATTGCGACTCCAGCCCTTTCCAGCCACCACAAGACGAACACTTTCCCTTATTACCAACACCTTCACTATGATGTAGGGTATTGCCATTGGCCCCAAGTCAACAACACCAACAAACCACAGACTAAATTCTCTGAAGCCATGAGCTAAATAAACATTCCTCCTTGTGCTTTATCGCTAGCATTTGGTCACAGAGGTGGAAAGCTGAGTGGCACAAAGAGGAATCTTGGTCTCCTGAAGGTGAGGAAAAAGACTCAAGCCTAGGTCACCACCAGACAATGAAAAGAGTCATCCTAATCCAGCTCCCTCCTCAGGTTCTGGTGTACAGAAGACTGTGGTGGGTTTCCCAAAAGTTGGTGGCTGGGGCTGCACCCTATGGAAGTGGTCAGAGAACAAGAGCGTTGATAGAATATTCCCTTCCAGGCAAAACAAACTGGTCTCTACTGCTTCACTGCTTAGGGCTTATACCTTGGCTACACAGAAGTGAATGGGTAATAGAGGTTTTTTCAAGAGCAGAGTGGCTCTGCCCACAGGGGCAACACTTAGGCACTGTGCTTCCCCAGGGCAACTCCTCCCACATGAGGTACCACAAAGGTGCAGCTCACAGCCAGCTGGTCACAAGGCAAATTCACCTGTGGTTGTTTTTCTTAGTATCTTCCTGGATGAGAACTGGGTCTCTTAGTATCAGAGGGCTATTATCCTGCATAAAGAACTGAGAGAAGGAGAGACCAAGAGCTGTGGGACTGGTTTAGTCAGGGTTACTGTGTCCATCCCCTCTATCACTTTGATTCCAGGCAAGGCATCTTTTCATTCATCCATCCAATCATCTATATATCCTTTTTTTAAATCTACAGTATTCAGATGTTGTTCATAGCCATGTGGCAAAACACATGTATAAAGAGTCTCAGTCTTTAAACCTTGGAGAGTAGTTGTGAACAGACAAAATAAAACCCAAGTTCCCCAGGATTCATCAGTTTGTAATGCCCATGGAGACTACTCACCAAATCCCTCAGAGGTTTTTAATTCCCTGTACTATGGCCCTCAAATACTTAGTTACCAAGGAATATGTAACCATGATTATGAGCCAACCCATGTATTTTTTTAACCCATACTTGCTCCTCGCTCTCTGCATCGCTTTGGTCTTACCTGGCCAATGACTTTTCTTGACTGCATAGATGATCCACGCATAGCCAGAAATGGCAAATGAGACTGTTGACAGACTCCAGCGTGCTCTAGACAAAACCATCCTGCTTTGGTAAGATACAAGCCCCATTCCCAGCTCCCTCTCCAGTGTCAGTATGCAAGTCAGACTCTGAAACTCTGTTCCATGGGACTACTGGGTTCTGGGGATACTTACCTAGCATCTAGGTACAGTGACACTGAGGTCCATGCAAAGATGAAAAATAATGGCTTCTCTTCACATCTGCTCTGGTGCAGGTGACCTGCAGACCTCAAAGCAGCACAGTTCAAACCCAGTTCCACAACATCTGTGACTTGCCTGTCCAGAATAAACACCTATAATGTTGCATTCTCTTATCCTCTTTCTCACCTCCAAACTCCTTCCCTTAGAAACACCTGTACGCATATTAGCTCTTGTAATGGAATCCAAGAGGGTACACAGTTCATCTGATACAGTCAGGTCTTAGCTAGAATATTCTTTTGCATAAGAAACTACAATGTAGTGATGGCCAAAGTGATCACAGCTACATGTAAATCAGGAACTATGTTTGGAGAGATAGCCGAATTGAGCCTACTACAAAGGGACAGTTAAGGGAAGACACAAAGAGAACACTTCGGTCCAAAGGAACAGCATTAACACATGCAGAAGCATCAGTTCAGCATGACTGAAGTATAAATGGCGAGTGGGAGAAGGACTATGGAGATTAGGGATGAAGGTGGTTTATAGAGTATGTTGAAGTCAAATAGTGCATTGACAATTGGTATGGGTGGGTTGGTGAAGATGACCAGCTGGGTGCTTTGGAAACGTCTCCAGTCAGAATGGATTTGGGAAATAGCCGAGAAGAGGAAGCAGATCCACTAGGGATATGGTTCCAGTCAGTGGGTGAGAGGGTACAACCACAGCTGATTATGGTAGTGACATGCAAGAAGGAGGAGCAGGAAGACTGAGGCGATTTTACGTGTAGAAAGGCTGGGGATTACCCCTAAATTGTCTTGGCTAATTGTACATACAGAGATCACTGACTATGATACCACAGCAGAAAGGAAAGTGGAAAAGTGACAAGCCCTTCTTTGAAAGTCTTTAAGGTTCATATTTGTGAGGTGCAAGAAGACCTATTGAAACATGGGGCCTAAGCTCAGAGGTGTCCCACCCAAGGATACAAGCTCAAGATCATGAGAGAGGAATGGGTGCTTGTGGATGAGGTGTTACCAGAACCCATGGGAAGAATGTAGAGGGGAGAATTCTGCAGCCATCATGAAAAGATTAGTCAAACATCAAAGCTAACTAAGGAGACTAGGACAAGTCAGGATTTAACTGTTAGGAGACGCTAAGGGAGGGAGGGACTAAGAATGGAGTGGTTACCTCTTAAAGCAGACCCAATAGCCCCAAACTGCATCCTATTTCTGGGCCCCATATTCTAGCCCACAACTATAGTGCTTTCTTGGGGAGGAGGCGCACACCAGTACCAAGGACCTCAGGTAAGGCCCTGCACTCTACCCACCAACTCCACTTAAAGCAGACTTAACAACCCTGAACCCCATCCCTTGGGTTCCAAATTCTGACCCACAACTCCAGCTGCTTTCCTGAAGTCCACTTCAGTACCAGGGACCCCAGATAAGACTTCTTGATCTGCCTTCCAACTCCCCTTTAAACTATACCCAACAGTCCTAAAGAAGACCCCATCCCCTGGGCTCCATATTCCAACCTATGACTTTGGCAGAAGACTTCTGCTTTCCTGGAGTTCATGCCATGTCTAGGAACCCCAGAGGTAACCCAGGCCACAAAAGCCCCAGTGGAGACACCCTATTTGTCTCCTGAAGACTCTTCGGTCACCAGAACTGCTCAGGCTAGAAGACTAGAGGAAAAAATAGAAATCAAGGGGCGAGGGGAAATATATAAAAAAGATAAACTCAGAAATCAGCATCTAAACCTATAACAACTCCAAACCCAGAGTAAAAACACCATCAGCAAGAGCCAGAGCATAATAACACCAGAGCCCAGCATTCCTACCTACTACAACGAGTCCTGCAGAGCAATATGGCGCCACCAGAGCCCAGCATTCCTACCTACTACAGCAAGCCCTGGATATTCCAACACAGCTGAAGCACAAGAAACTGACCTTAAATCCAACCTTATGATAATGATAGAGACTTTTAAAAAGGTAATTAACAAATCTCTTAAAGAAATCCAGGAAAATACAAACAGGTAAAGGAAATGAATAAAACTGCTCAAGACCTGAAAATGGAAATAGAAGCAATAAAGAAAACACAAACTTCTGGAATACTGGAGATGGAAAATCTATGTAGGCAAACAGGAACTATACACTCAAGTATCACCAAGAGAATACAAGAGCTGGAGAGAGAATCTCAAGCCCAGAAGAACAACAGAAGACACTGATACATCAGTCAAAGAAAATGTTCAATCTAAGGAATTTCTGAAACAAAACATCCAGAAAATCTAGGACACTATAAAAATACCAAACCTAAGAATAATAGGAACAGAAGAAGATTCCCAGTTCAAAGGACCAGAAAATATTTTCAACAGAATCACGGAAGAAAATTTCCTTAACCCAAAGAAAGAAATGCCTATAAACTTACACCAAGCTTACAGAAAACCAAATAGATTGGACTAGAAAAGAAAGTCCCTCTGCCAAATAGTAATAAAAACATTAAATGTACAGAACAAAGAAAGAATATTAAAAGTTACAAGGCAAAAAGGCTAAGTAACATATAAAGGCTGACCTATTAGAATTACAACTGACTTCTCAACAGACACTCTAAAAGCCATAAGGGCCTAAGCGGATGCTTGTAGACTCTAAGAGACCACAGATACCAGCCCAGACTACTATACCCAGCAAAATTTTCAATCTCAAAAGTTGGAGAAAACAAGATATTCCACAACAAAACCCAATTTAAATAGTATCTATCCACAAATCCAGCCCTACTGAAGATACTGGAAAGAAAACTCCAACCCACAGAGGTTAAGTACACCTAAGAAAACACAGAAAATAAATAATTTCACACCAGATAAACCAAAAGAAAAAAAGCCACACACACATATACGCTACCACCAGCAACATCAAAATAACAGGAATTAATAATCGTTGGTCATTAATATCTGTCAACATCAATGAACTCAATTCCTCAATAAAAAGACACAGGATAATAGAATAGATATGAAAACAGGATCGATCATTATGCTGCAATCAAGAAATACACCTCAGCATCAAAGATAGATATTACATCAGAGTTAAGGGCTGGAAAAGGAATTTTTTTTAAGCAAATTGATCCAAGAAGTGAACTGGAATAGCCATTCTAATATCTAACAAAACATACTTTCAACTAAAATTTATAAAAAATAAAGATGGGAAGGACACTTCATACTCAAAGGAAAAATTCACCAACATGAGGCCTCAATTCTGAATATATATGCTCCAAATAGCCACATTTGTTGAAGAAATATTACTAAAGCTTAAATCACACATCAAACCCCATATATCAGTAGTGGGAGACTTCAACCCCTCTCTCTGTCAATGGACAGGTCATGCAGACAAAAACTAAATAGAGAAATAATGAACAGATGCTATGGCTCAAATGGTCCTAACAGACATTTCACCCAAACTCAAAGGAATATACCTTCTTCTCAGCACCTCATGGAACATTTTCCAAAATTGACCATAATCAGTCACAAAGCAAGTCTCAACAGATAGAAAAAAGCTGAAATAACCCCCTGTAGCTTATCAGATCACTATGCATTAAAGCTGGACTTGTTGAAGAAACAACACAAAGCCTACAAACTCATGGAAACTGAACAACTCTTCACTGAATGAGTACTGGGTCAAGGAAGAAATAAAGAAGTTTAAAACGTCCCTGTTGGTTAGTGGTAGCACATCTTTAATCCAGAACTCAGGCAGAGGCAGAGGGGCAGAGGGGCAGAGGGGCAGAGGGGCAGAGGGGCAGAGGGGCAGAGGGGCAGAGGGGCAGAGGGGCAGAGGGGCAGAGGGGCAGAGGGGCAGAGGTGTAGAGGGGCTGAGGGACAGAGGGGCAGAGGAACAGAGGCGGAGGCGGAGGCGGAGGCAGAGGAAGATCTCTGTGAGTTTGAGGCTAGACTGGTCTACAAATTGAGTTCCAGGACAGCCAAGACTATGACACAGAGAAACCCTATCTTGACAAACCAAAAAAGATTTCCTAGAAGTCAATGAAAATAAAGGCACAACATACCCTAAGTTATGGGACACAATGAAAGCAATGCTAAGAAGAAAATTCATAGCACTAAATGCCTTCATAAGGAAATTCATGAGCTCTCATATTAGTGATTTAACAGTACATATGAAAGCTCTAGAACAAAAAGAAGCAAACATATCCAAGAGGAGTAGATCACAAGAAATAATCAGCCGGGCAGTGATGGAGCATACCTTTAACCCCAGCACTTGGGAGGCAGAAGCAGGCAGATTTCTGAGTTCAAGGCCAGCCTGGTCTACAGAGTGAGTTCCAGGGCAGCCAGGGCTATATAGAAAAACCCTGTCTTGAAAAACAAAAAACAAACAAACAAACAAACAAACAAAAATCAAACAGGGAAGGGGCTGAAATCAATAAAATAGGAACAAAGAATCAATGAAATGAGAGTTGGTTCTTTGAGAAAATTAACAAAATAGACAAAACCTTAGCCAAATTAACTAAAAGGCAGAGAGAAAATATCCAAATTAACAAAATCAGAAATGAAAAAGGGGACATGACAACAGACACTGAGGAAATCCAAAGAATCATTAGGGCTTATTCAAAAACCTGTACTCTACAAAATTGAAAAAAATCTAAAAGAAACAAACAATTTCATCAATAGATAGATACTACTTACCAAAGTTAAATTAAGAACAATTTAAATAGGCCTACAACCCCTGAGGAAATAGAAGCAGTCATTAAAAGTCTCCCAACCAACTCTCCCATCCCTGAGGAGAAAGAGGGGGGTTTGAAGGAAGATGAGAGGGAGGGACTGGGATGAGGGAGGGGAAGCTGTGATTAGAATATAAAGCAAATAAATAAAACTTTTAAAGAAAGTCTCCCAACCAAAAAAGCCCAGGGCCTGATGGTTATAGCACTGAATGTTACCAGACTTTCAAAGAAGAACTGATACCAATACTCCTCAAGTTATTCCACAAAATGAAAACAGAAGAGACACTGCCAAATTCATTTTATAAGGCCTCAGTCACCATCACCTAAACCACACAAAGACTCAACAAAGAGAATTTCAGACCAATTTTCCTTATGAACATTGATGCAACATCCCTTTATGATAAAAGTCTTGGAGAAATAAGGGATACAAGGGATATACTAAATAAAATAAAGGCAATATACAGCAAGTAGACAGCCAATATAAAATTAAGTGGTGAGAAACTTAAAGCAATTGCCATAAAATCATGGACAAGACAAGGTGTCTACTTTTAAAGCAATTCCCCTAAAATCAGGGACAAGACAAGGCTGTCCACTTTCTCCGTATCTCATCAATCTAGTACTTGAAGTTCTAGTTAGAGCAATAAGACAACTAAAGGAGATCAAGGGAATACAAATTGGGAAGGAAGAAGTCTCACTATTCCAGATGATATGTTAGTAATACATAAGCGACCCAAAAATTTATACCAGGGAACTCCTACACCTGATAAACATCTTAAGCAAAGTGGATGGTTGTAAAATTATCTAAAAAAAAAATCAATATACCTCCCATATACAAATAATAAAAGGGCCAAGAAATAAATAAGGAAAACAGCATCCTTCACAATAGCCACAAATAATATAAAATATCTTGGTGTAATTCTAACTAAGCAAGTGAAATATCTGTATGACAAGAACTTCAAGTCTTTGATGAAAGAAACTGAAGACAATATCAGAAGATGGAAAGCTTTCCTGTGCTCTGGATCCATAGGATTAATGTAGTGAAAATGTCCATCTTACCAAAAGCAGTCTACAGATTCAATGTAATCTCTATCAAAATTCCAACACAATTCTTACGGATCTTGAAAGAACAATATTCTACTTCATATGGAAAAACAAAAACACCAGGGTAGCTAAAACAATCCTGTACAATAAAAAATCTTCTGGAGGTATCATCTTCCCCGATTTCAAGCTGTACTACAGAGAAATAGTAATAAAAAATATGGTATTGGCATAAAAACAACCAACCAAAAGGATTGAATTAAAGAATCAGAAGTAAATCCATACATACACACATGGACACTTGATGTATGATAAAGAAGTCAAAAATATACAATGGAAAAAAGAAAGCATCTTTAACAAATGGTGCTGATCTAACTGGATGTTGGCATGTAGAAGAATGCAAATAGATCCCTATCTATCACCCTGCACAAGCCCAAGTGGATCAAAGACCACAACATAAAACTAGATACATGAACTAGACAGAAAAGAAAATGGGAATAGCTTTGCATCCATTGGCACAGGAAACAACTTCCTGAACACAACACCAGTTATGCAGGCACTAAGATCAACAATCAATACGTGGGACCTTATGAAACTGAAAAGCTTTTGTAAGGCAAAGAATACCATCAAAAGGACAAAACAGCAGCCCACAGAATGGGTTAAGATCTTCACCAACCCCACATCTGAAAAAGGGCTGATATCCAAAATATATAAACTACTCAAGAAATTAGATGTCAACAAGCCAAATAATCCAGTTAAAAATGGGTTACAGATCTAAACAGAACTCTCAACAGAACAATCTTCAATGGCAGGAAGACACTTAGATGTTCAAAATCCTTAGCTATCAGGAAAATGTAAATCAAAATGATTCTGAGATTAGATCTTATACCCATCAAAAGATCAAAAACTCAAGTGATAGCTCCTGCTGGTGAGGATGTGGAGCAAGAGAGATGCTCCATTGCAGGTGGGAGTGCAAACTTGCACAGCCACTCTGGAAATCAGTTTGGAAGTCTCTCAGAAAATGGGAACTGACCAACTTCAACACCCAGCCATACTACTTCTGGGCATATAAACAAAGTATGCTTCATCATACCACAGGGATTTCTGTTTAAATATGTTTGTAGCACCTTTATTAGTAATAGCCAGAAACTGGAAACAACCCAGATGCCTCTCAAATGAAGAATGGATATCGAAAATGTGGTTCATTTATACAATGGAATACTACTAAACTATTAAAAACAATGATATTGTGAACTTTGCAGACAAACATGTATCTAAGAAAGATCATCCTGAGTGAGGTATCCCAGATCTAGAAAGACAAACATGGTATGTACTCATTTACAAGTGGATATTAGCCATAAAGTTAAGGATAACCATGTTACAATTCACCAACTCAAAGTGGGAAGGAGACACTAGATGGGGGTGGAGGTGGGGACGGGAACAAGAGGGATCAGGTTGTGGAAGGATGGACAGAGACAGTCCAGAGAGAGACAACTAGAATTGGGTTGGGGCACCTCTGAGACATACTAGAAACCCAGGGCAATGGAAACGCTCAGTAATCTGTGAGACTCAGGGGATATGGAACCTGACCAAGCATCTCCCATAACCAAGCAAGACTCCCAGCGGAGGGATTGGGACACCAACCCAGCCACAAAACCTTTCACCTAGTTTGTCCTGCCTACAAGATGCGCTGGGGATAAAGTTGGAGCAGAAACTGAGAAACTGAGGTAGTAGTCAACCAATGACTGGTCCAGCTTGAGACCCAAACCATGACAGGGAGCCCAACCAACACTGCTGATCATATTCTGCTATACTTGCAGACAGAAGCCTAGTTTAATGGTCATCAAGAAAACTTCAACTAGAAGCTAATGGAAACAGATACAGAGACCCATAGCCAAATAGGGAGAGCTTGGGGGAAGTTTTGTGGAAGGGGGGGGGATTTTAGGAGACAGTGGTCAAGGACACTACAAGAAAGCCTACAAAATCACATAGTCTGGCCCCATAGAGGCTCACAGAGACTGAACCACCACCAGAAAGCATAAAACCAGAGACCTGGGCCCTCTACACATGCTAGTTGTGTGGCTTTGTCTTCATGTGGACCCTTAACAGGGGAGAAGGGGCTGTCTCTGACTCTGTTGCCTGCCTTTCGGACCCTTTCCTCCTAGTGGTCTGCCTTGGCTAGCCTCAATAGGAGAGGCTATTCCCCTTTCTGAAGAGAAATGGAAGAGTGGATGGGAGGATGCAGGGTGGAAGGACTGGGAGGAGAGAAGGTAAGGGAACTGTGGTCCGGATGTAAAGTTAATTAATTAGGTAATAAAAAGAATCAGGAGTAAGTCAACTTAAACGCCCCTCCCCCTGACCCAGAAAAGAATGGAGTGGTTGGGCTGGAGAAACTGGGGGCTCCGCCATTAAATGGGAGGCTTACAATAACAACAACAAAAAAAAAATTGGAGCAGCCAACAGTGCCAGGGGCTAGTGGAGAAGAGATCCAATTAACTAAGGACTTAATGACTAGGATCTGAGCCAGACTACAATGTGAATATTAAGGGGGAAAGTCAAGCTAGAAAAGGCACTCTCAAGACTGGATATGAATGGAGAAGAAAGGTGTTGGCATGAGGCAGACCCAGTGGAAATGGTCCCTGTTTCTCAGTGAGATGTTCTCAGTTAGCCTATTAGGAAGGGCACTGAAAACAAGATATTTTAGAAGGAATTGTTGACAAGTGGATGTCCTGGGGCCATCAACTGGAAAAGGTCATAGCCTAGATGCAACTTCTAAGACCTGGGGGGGAGTCTTATATGGAGGAGGCTTCATGCCTCGGGGTGCAGTCTCTGCTATGTAGAGCGAAGGCATTTGGATTGATTAAAAACTTGTGGACACAGAAATGGATACCATAACCAAAGTAGCTCTTATAAAGAAAAACATTTCTCTGGGGCCGGCTTACAGTTTCAGTTTAGTTCATCATCATCATGGTGGGAAACATGGTAGAGCGCAGGCAGACATGGTGCTGGAGAAGGAGATGAGAGTTCTACATCTTGAATTGGGAGCCAGCAGAAGGTGCCACACTGGCTGTACCTTGAACATAGGAGACCTCAAGTCCCCTTTCCCCACATAGGGACACACTTCCTCCAACAAGGTCACATCTACTTCAACAAGGCTACATCTCCTAATTGTGCCACTCTCTCTGGGCCAAGCATGTAAACAAATGAGTCTATGGGTGAGAGCATACCTATCCAAACCACCACAGTAATTCCCAACACCCCAGAGGCCAAGACAGTAAGATCATGTTATAGGCCAGTTTGGACTACATAATGAGTTCTAGGCCAGTGAGAAGAACCTGTCTCAAAATCAAGTTACAGAAAGTGGAGCAGGCACAAAAATAACCATTACAGGGCAGTTGGTTAGGCAGTCCCCCAAGGCCACTCAGAACTGTTTGGTTAACTTCCTTCTGGCTCCCCTTTCTCTTGGTGAAAATTTGCCCCTAACAGAAACAGCACCCAGAATTCTTTTCTCAGAAGGACAGCCGTCTTCTGAGACCTTCAGCTCCACTTTCCATGCCACTCATGCAGCAGCTGCCAGTGCTCCACCAGAAGATCCAGTCAGCACACACATCGCTAACACTGGGGCTTCCAAAGGTCCCTGAGGGCTACTGTCAGGTAACAGTTATAAGTCAGTGAGAGCCTCAAACTGACAAAGTCCATCTTTCCTGACAGTTTGCCTGTCTCTGCAGGCATTGGAGCTGTGTCTGCCACAGACATGGGAGCTATGTGTCTACAGCAGACAGAGAAAGTATTTCCAGGGTAAAGGGCAGACAGTAAAGGGTTACAGGGTCGCCTCAAGCTCCTACCACATTAGAAGCCCGAGAAACAGTGAGTAGACTGAGGCACATCTGAGCATGTTACTGTGAGAACTAGTCTTTGTCCCCTCTAGTGGCCAGAGCCCTCCGTGAAGGTTTCAGTAAGCCAAGTGACGGCTCCATAGGCAGCAGCCTTCATCTTTCTCACTTACTCTGTCCTTAGTTTGGTATCTTAGCCATAAAAAAATAAAAATAACTCCAGTCAACTCCTTAATACAACTTCCTCCAAGTTCAGGAGCAAGAAACAAGCCTTTCTGAAACAGACAGACAGACAACAGAGACCCTGTCTCAAATAAGGCAGAAGGCAAGTTCTGACACTCAAGGTTGTCCCCGGTGCTGTGCATGTGTCATAGCACACAAGTGCTGCACTCAACACAGGAGTTCTCTCTCCCTTTCTCCATTTCCCTTTCTTTTCCACACCCCCCCATATAGTTTAAGTTTTAAAATTAAGACAAAATGATATATGAAAGATGAGTAACTAAAGACTAAACGTTTGGCTTGTAGGTTACCATTATAAAAGTATGACAACAGCAAATCCCTGTTTGAAACTGCCTATGTCCAGGGTCCTTGATGAAGAAAAATGTTCTGTAACCTGGGCTTTCCTCTATTTGCAGTTGAAAGTGTTCCTGATAAGGACATTAAGTTTACACTCAAATCTGCATGACAGGTAAGAACAGAAGTCTCAGGTATAAGAACACCAGGACCAAAAGTGAAGTACAATTCTGAGAGGACAAAAAGTGCTTCCAGATGTGGAATGAGAGCCTTTGTTCCTATCATATGAGCTTTAGAAGCTGTGGGTTCTGAGAAAGGAATCTAGTTAAAATTTGGAAATGTTTTTCCTCTTCATCCTCTTCCTTCCTCTTCCAAATAGATCCATTTTCTATCCTTATTTGTGTGGGTGGGGTGACTTCCCCTCCCTTTTGGCTGGCTCCAAGTCAGCTTCTAAGGTTTGAGGTTCTTACTAATTACAGGGCAGTTTGCACCATGCCTTCAGCATCAAGGTGGTCAGACTAATGGCATATGAAGTTCTGTTAGAAGAGTCAAGCTGCAGTGTTACATTTTAGCTTTCTGTCTCCAAAACACTCTTGGCACACAAATGAAATCCAGGTCACCAACTACAAATCTCTTGGCCCCTTAAGAAAGGGAAGGCCAACGTGTTTGTCAAACAATTGTTGGGCTACAAAAACATGAACTGGAACATAGGGTGTGTTGTATCAAGGTGTGCCTAACAGAATCCATGGGGACAGCTGGTTTTGAAATGGGTTAATCCCTCTGCCTTTGGGTGAGGCCAGAGGAAACACTGCCTTGGGTGGGGTTGTTTTGAAAGAACTCTATCCCAGGCAAGGGCTGTTCGTTGCAGAAAAGCCAACAGGTAAGGGTGCTCAATAGAACTGCTATGAACACTAGAAGAGAACTGAGTTTTAATATTTTTACCCAAAATGTTAAAATGTGTACTTCTTAAAGGTGAGGAAATGTAAAAGAAAACACTAAAAATGGAAAAACCATGATATACAGTAGAGAATATAAATTAGGTTACAAGTTCAGGAAATTTGGTGATTCTGAGGGAAGAGTTACTAAACATTTACTATATTCTATACAGATGTCTGTTCTTATAGACAGAACAGGTTTTATTTGCTTTTTTTTTTTTTTAAAGTGACTAGAAACTTCCACTCTGCGGTCACCAAGAGACACACAACTGCACATTCTTTACTAAAAAGGGTCAAATGGGATTTCCTGGAAAATGCTCAATGGTAATTTTGCACACTGCAGTGGTCTGCACTTGGAAAAGAAATAATGGATCTTTCCGCACTGTGGGAGTAGTAAGGGCAACTCTTCAGTAAGATTTGGGTGGTTCTTGGTCTCCCCAGGAACAAGCCTTCTTAGAAATACTAATGCCAGGTCCCTAGACTGGGCTCAGGAACTTCCTTAAAGCATGGTGCTGTTCTTGAGATGTGGGCATGGAAAGGCAAACTGTCATCATCAGAATCACCAGGAGAGTTTAAAATACTCAGGCTCTTGAGCTTCTCTTTAGCACTATCTAGAAGGTCCAGGTTATGTCTGGAGGACATTCAGGTTTGAAATGTCATCCTGGTTATTTTGGTCACTGGCCAGCTATGGGGCTTTTTGCCTCACTCAGGGAGGGATGGCATTTTAAGTTTTGAGCTTCCGTGACCCAATGATTCAAGAACCCTATGAGGTGATGAATATAGGGTCAGAGAAACCAATTTAAAAGAAATTCAATAAGCATGTGTGGAAAATCTTTTCTCTGATAACAACTCTTACTTGCTGTATTACCTAATAAAAGGAAGAACCCACAGGCTGACAAGTAGAATCAAGTCAGCGAATTAGGAATGGTCAACCCTAATCTAACCATGTAACTATGTCCCAAACCTTAAATCTGTTCTTTATGTGTATTTATCTTGTCTGTTACCCAATGGATGGGGAAATGGATGCCAGATGCTTCTGAGAGTCAAGTGAGAGTTGGGAACACAAACCAGATAGAGGGTTAACCAAGAAATATGCAGCCGGGGGCAGAGCAGCAATGGGACCAGGGCTAGCAGATAGACAACGCACAGCCCACAGAGATGTAGCTAGGTAAACCTGTATGCCTGTGCTCAAGGGAAAACGAAGCCTCCACATCTCCATTTCCCCCTTGCACTTGATGTTGAGAAAGAGTACTCATTTCTTTTCCGACCCAAGAAACTCTTTTTTTCTTTTTAAGGAGTGGGTTTTGAAAATACCTTTATGAAACTATGCTAACTCATCTCAGTGCCAAGCAGGTATCCTGGAAACAACTAGTGGTGTTTCCTCATGAAACCATCTTATGTGTTCTGTGATGACCTAGAATCTGACAGTCTGTTAACACAGTTATATAGATACAAACGATGTGCTAGTAGGGGATGTCTGACATTCAAGGTTAAGAGGTAACCCCTAACATAGTGTGAGTTCAAATAATCCTACAAGTATGGGAACAGAAAACAGAGGAGTGATGTTGGGTGGACAGCTGAGCAGGTGACTAGTGTTTTACGGCACACAGACCTAGGCCTAGTAATGCATACTGGTAATGTGAAGACATAAGTGAGAACATGAGGGCTGACTACTCTACTGTGCTGTCAGTGTGCCTTCCCAACCAGCTTGGCATTACTGAGCTAAGCAAGGATCAAATAGGTCCTTAATCTATACAACTAAATTTCTTTGGCTAAATGTCACAAGAACGCCGCCACCAAAAAGGGCAAAACAAGAAGTCCATGTAATACTTTTATGATCTAAGACCTTAGAAGATATCTTTTAAATCAGCGAATAACAAATAACCTTTCAGTGTTTATTCCAGTGAGCTTGTCAACTGCTGCCAAGTTTGTCACTTGAAACAACCTGGAATACTAAGTGTAAAGCTTGGGTTGAGGAATTAATTACTTATATCAAGTAGGTCTATAGGAATGTGCCTTGACTGTTCATTGATGTAGGCAAGCTCAGCCCACTATGGGCACCACCAGCCCCTGAACAGGCTATATAACAAAGCTGGCTAAGAATGAGCCTATGTGTTCCTCCATGGTTTCTACTTCAAAATCCTGCCTTGACTTCCCTCAGTAATGGATTGTGACTAGAAAAAGTACAAGCTAGATATATCCTTTACTCCCTTAAATTGCTTTGGTCAGAGTGCTTTATTACAGCAAAGAGTGAAACTAGAACTGTGGAGTGTCTAATTTGGCCACTTGTATTATTAACATATCTAGATAAAAAATAACTAAGGTTATTGATATGAACTTGTATTTTCTTTGCAAAATCTTGTACACCTTACTTCATTATTTAAGTTGAATTTAGTACTAAGTATCTTCTATGACAGTTATCTTACAAAGTAAAGTCTTCCTGCTGAGAGAGCTCATATAGAATAGAGGAAACATGAGCAGGTATTTTCCTTTGGGAGTATGTAAGAAAACGTCCCATTTTTCTTAGGGGATAAGAAAAAAAATCAATTTCCTCAACTAAGACTAAAATTATCATTACTTTCAACTGGCTGTGTCATGCTCTGGTGGTGAGAGGCTACCGTGGCACAGGACTCTAGAACTCAGCTTTAAGGACCGGAAATCCCTTCTCAGCCCACATCAATAGAGGAACCACTTCTGGGCTAGTCCATTCTATAAACTCAAGGTCCACTATTTATAAACGAGAATGACAACACGGCATTATCATTGGAAAACAAAGCTAGCTGAGGTCTGTGACTAGCTGCAGACAGACACTACTCCTAGATGACAAGATGACCATAGACAGGCTGTCACAACTTGGTTAAGTATGTGAATACTTAGGAAGAATTAAAACACAAGACCCAGATAAGCTGCTGTAAATCATTCCCATCTGTGAGCTAGACATTCTTCCTCAAGCCAACATTCCAAAATGAATACACCCTGGTCCTTTAATGGAGCAAAACCACATTTTAACCTTTGCCGTTTGTCTGTTTGTCCACCGCCCGCCCCCCCCCCCCCCCCCCCCGCCATGTTATGCACTTATCTGGAACTTAAAACAGAAATTTTGTTTTGGTTTAGAAACAACTCATGCTCATAGAAGAACAAAGAAAGTAAGAAAGGGTAGAACAAAAGCTAACTTATCTCATCTCCCCACAGGCAGTAGCATCTAGTATTTTGGCCTCATTTCAGTTCAGACCTTTATGTATGGGATATGGACATATCCCATCATCTCTATTTTTCTTGACCTCTCAAAATCCCAGTGGCTAACCTAGAACACTGTACCTCACCAGGACTGACTCAATGAGCAATTCTCTCCAGCTTCGGTGGACATCAACATTACATGGGGAGTGTCTTAAAAACAGACTGCTGAACCCAGGGCTCTGACTCAAATGTGCATTTCTGGGTTCCTATGAGATAACAATGCTACCTGGAGAATAAGAATCAGAGAAAACTGAAAGCAAAGGTTTATTTAAACAGATATGTGGTTTATACTCTCAAAAATATAGTGACACTACAACAATGGTTTTCTTTCTTGGACAATTTTATTTATTTAAGTCTATTCATATTTAATAGATAATGTGCAGTTCAGGAAAATCTTGAGGTGTTTGAGGTTTTGATAGGCAGTTCACAACAGTGAGTTCAAAAGCCCTAGGTTTCCCCGCCCTTCCCAGCTTCAAGTGTCCCTAACTACCTTGTCTTTTAGCACCCCTCACTCACAAATCTTGTGGTTCACCACATTCTTGTCTTTGAAGACACACTTCCTAAAGCCTGGAAATCTCTTCACCACCCTCTTCCTGTTAGGTGTTCAAATCACAACACAAATATCTTATGTTTGTCTGAGATTTTCTTAAACTAGTAAGTGCTCCCTCCTTTCAGCTGTATTTTGTCCTTATTTGCGATATATATTAACCTGCTTTTATCAAAAAGCTCTTAAGGGAAGACTGTGTGCCACATCCAGGAACAGATTACTTTGAAGCTTATCGTTTAGACATTTGTGATATAAAACAGCATAATAGGAATTCAGTATTTGTTGAAGGAAAGAATGTTAAGTTTTAATAATGAAAAATGAACCCTGACAAGAAACTTTTCTAAACAGTGAATTAGTTTCAAATCCAAAATCTTTGGATGCCTGAGTCCTTTACAGAAGTTGTCTGGTGTGTGCACACCAATCTGTGCACAAAAAGTGCTTCTGAAATACTTCTACCTAATATGATATAAACATTGTGAAAATAGTCATGCAGCACAGATCATTTCAAATGACAGGCCACAGGTATAACCGTATATACTACATGCCCCAAATATAGAACAGATAAACCATCTAGGTTTAAGTACATACTGGCTGACACAACAAAAGCACATGAGAAACACACCTAGGCTAATTAAGGGCACAAGGCTAAAGCTATACTATATTGTTTATGGAACAGACATTTACAAGTAATTAAAAATTATTTTCAGGTCATGGTTGCTTAAATTTACAGATGTGGATATGGAGGATCAGCTATAGTTATAATGGACAAGACTATAGGCTTTAGAGCTAGAATGAGTTCAAGTCTTGGCTCTGCAACTGATAGGACTACGTGTCATATGCCTTGGTTATCACACTTAAAAAAACAGGGACAACAGGAAAGCAAAAATAGAACAACACATGGAAATGCTTAGAGTTGTGCCTAACAAACAGTAAGCACTCAACAAGCATTAGCTGGTGTATTTACAACGGCCAAGATGCAGGCTGAATTTGCTCTAAATGACGAAAAGAACTAAGTTAGAAGAAAAGATAAGAACCTGAGATAGATGTGACATAAAGCAGGAAACTGAGTATTAACTATCAAGCTAAATGCTGACAAAACAAAATACATGATCTCCCTGGACAACTATTTCAAATAAAACTATCCTCATTTGTTTGTTTACATGCATGTTTTCTTTTCTAAAAGGTTTATTCATGTAAAATTTTACTATGTCAGTCATTAGCATATTTATCCTAAGATATTGAGAATATTTCAAAGGAATGTTTACATACTTTAATGAATTTGACAAATAGTCCATGATTTTCAGCCCAGCGCAACTACAAAGATAATGAAGAGAGCTTTCTTCCTCAGAGCTCAAGCTGATGGAAAGGCATGAAACTCGTTAGACCACTTGGAGCTTTTTAAAGTAAATGCATTTTAGATTCATCAATTTGCAAAGGAGTACGTCAAACTTGATGTTGCTCAAATTTTCTTTATTAAGAAAATACTTCATATATAAACAGACTGATAAACTCATTTTTGTAATAAGTAACGCAGCATATAACCCTTTTCTCTAAGCTTCTCATGCAAAGTTAGAATGTTTTCTTAAAGCAGAGCAAGTCAGTGCAAACGGTTTCAAGGCAGAGCTGGACGTCAGCCTAGAAAGGAATCCTTGCAAAGCCACGTACACTCCAACCCCTCCTGACACACTCTCAGCAACCCCCCATCCCCCAAGTGCTCCACTCAATCTCTATGAAAATGAATAGTCCTTTCAATGAAGTCAGATCAATTACTGGTAAAGAACCTATAAACTAACACAATGTCATTCATCCTAGGAACACCCTACACTGGTGGTCTCCTGGTTCTATTTACATTAAAACAAAAAAATCTGCCTCATTATTAATCACTATATAAAAATACCTTTAAATAAATGTTCATTCTGCCTATATGCTTCCCGTAAAGTGCTGTGTGATCAACTGAAGACATAAATAAAAAGATGGTGAAAACAGATGAGGACACCTAAGAAAGAAAAAAGATTCAAGGACTACTTTCTGTCATCATAGCCATTTTAACTCATGGATGGTTTCTACAATGTAAAAATACAATAGATGCTATAATAGAAATATAGGGATTCATTTATTACTTTTTGGTTTACAAACAAAGGCACCCAATAATGTTTCTATTTACTTCTTATAAAAGATTATCAGTTTACACTTAAAACAAACAAACAAAAAAACACAAAAGTTTCCCAATCAGTTCCTATAGACAAACACAAAGGGGAGTGGCCAGAGTCCCCTCCCACTACCAAACTTTATCTGGCAGACTGGAGAAACACTTATTCTATGTCATCCTTAAGTCAAACAACATATGACCCGGTCATGCTTTTCTGAACTAAGCGTTAAGATACATTAGCATTGCCAAGGCAATTAAACAGTTACAATGACATTACAGTGTACAAATATGTATGCCAGAGTTCAGAGAAGAAAAGATAAGGGAAAAACCCTAAATGGTTCAGAATACAGTTTTGCAAAATGAGGTGAATGAAATAAATTTATTTTACAGAGTTGTCCTATTGAATAATCTATATGAAAAATATAATCAGAACTAAAAACACTGTCTAGCAAATTACAAACAGTATACATCTCCAAACTCTTTAAATATGACTTGAATCCAAAGTATAGTTAATAAAGCTCAACAATCTCACATTTTACTCCAGACTAATTTCAAAATTATAAATTCCAGGATGAACATCATTTATTCATTACCTTTCTTTTGACAACAGAATTCTAAACACATAAAATTAATTTGACCTCAGCACAGCCTTAGTTAGCAGTTCTTTAGATTACAAGAGCAATAAAACAGAAGACACATATCTGGTTCACTTTACAGGCCTGCCCACATTGTACCTGATTCTTTTCAGAGACCCAAAGACAATTTATCAGATTCTCAATATATTTTGGCAGATGCATAAAAATCATAAAAAGGTTAGTGTGTTTTCATTACATCATGGAAATACATTTGGAGACATGGAGTACTCAATGTATATTATATGGGCCACCTTAAATCAAAGGCATCATTTATTCCATTCTCACACACCATCATGGTCTCTCACACCTTACACAGGCATGGTCCTAGACCAGACACTTCAGAATCATTCCAAAGAATACACATATTTACATACATATTTCTTTTAAAATAATGTTTAAAAGTTTTACTACACAAAGTCTGGCTTCAACAGAGAAGCATTTTTTTTTCCTTTTCAAGATTATACACCAGTATGGAAAAAGTTGGCTTCCTTTACAGTTTGTTTTCCACAATAGTAAAATAAACTTTTTCTACATTGTATTTTAATTGACAAAAAATTAAAATGTAAAGTTACATTTAATTTCTTGTACTATGAACTAACCCTTTAAGCACTTTCAAGATACACTGCTGATGATTTAAATGTAGTACAACTTGATCAGCTTAATTATAACTGTGTTATTTATGCTGAACAAGCCATTAAAAATGATAAAATAGTAACAAACTAGTAAGATTTAAAGGGAATTGTAATGTATCAATAAATATACATCAATTTCTTGCTATTACTTGTTTCTATAATGCATGTCTTTCTAAAGCTAAAACAACATGCAAAGAAATGATGACTTGAAACTCATTCAATAGTTTGCTACTTTACATGGTAAAATCCTTTGTTTAATTTTACACACATACTTATGCATTATTCATTTTTAAAGGAATTCAGCTTTCAAAGTCAAAATTAGTATGTGTTGGTAAACACATAAGGGCATTTTGTTAATGCTAAAAGCTGCAACTACATTCCTTCTTAATAATGCATATTCATATGGGGCAAGTCCTGTGGGAAAATTTGTAAGGGAGGAGAGGATAAGTATAATGAGTCCTTCCCCAATCCCACCTCTTATCAAGTCTCAAGAAATCCTCTTCAAAATGAAAATGCATCTCACCAGAGTTCCATTTGATCAAAATGCAGACTAGAAAAATGGTTTCCTTTACTGTGCATGTTTTCACTTTGCTTCAAATGCACAGAGTACACATTGATACAGAATCATAAATTCGTTCAGATCTATTAGTGTTTTTTAGAATAATATTTGGTCTTCTGATCATAAAAGCAACTAGTTACTTATTACAAAATGATATGCAACACACATTTATTCAGAAAGACAATCAGAACAAGTTTTTGCATTTAATACCACCTGTAACTTATAGGAAGAAAAAAAATACATCAGTGTGGTCTTAGCAAAACACGCCTCTCAAAGGATTTACAAAGAAAAAAGAAATCAACATTGAAGAATCAAATCAAATACTTAACTAACTTATCTAGGCCTTCTGTCTGCACACTGTCCATTGCACTGAATATTAGGACTGCATGTTAAGGCATGTTTTCATTAGTATGTTCCAGAACTGCACAGTTAAACTGGTCAATGTTCCCATAGTCCCACTTCTGCCCCCTTCCTACCCTTTGCATTCCAAGGATTAAAATGCTGAATCATAATTTGAGTGACTATTGCAGATCTGAGCTGGCATACCACAGTGTGTTCACTAGTTTTTGAGCATAAACATTAAAATGTTACATAAAATGGACCATAATTTACTCCACACTCCAATTTAAGATGGTTTAATGTCTTAACAAAAGGTGAGATGACTTAAGTACATTTTACATTTGTGCATTTAGATCACCATATGCATAGATGTTCTAATGCTAAATTCTTGGTCTTCAGTATCTCATAGTGCTGGATGCTCTGAAGTATGACAGAAATTTGTAACACAGACTAACCACAAAGTACCAGATGTTTCTTGCCATTTGTGATCTTGCAATAAAAATGCGCCAGATAAGTATCACAAGGATTGTATTGAAACCATAACGGATATTCCGCAACCTGAAAAGCAAATCAAAAGACACACTAAATATTTTCTAGAATAAAATTATTTTTGGATAGGAGCTAATTAATGGTTATAAATTTAATCAAAATTCTACACCATCTTTAAACTTTCAACATTTAAAAACTAAAGTTATTAAGTTCAAGTTAGCATAATTTAAACATACTTGCCTATATCTGGACAGTAGCACATCAAATGTATTACTCTAGCAACAAGAACACAACAAAGTCTTTTCTTATCAGTGTACCTGGACTATAGACTTCATAAGCAACAATTAAACTGAGCATCCTATGTACCCATTCCTATGGTAGACATCAACAAACTACAGGTTAAGTCAATCATGGTGGCATCCTTCTTATGATCCTAGCATCTGGGAGGCAGGAAGATCTGAGTTTGAGGTCAGACTGGGCTACAGAATAAGATCCTGTCAGAAATAAAGAGGAGTGGGGAAAATCTGGAAAGTAAGAAAAGGAGGCAAATAGGAAGAGTGAGCAAGCAAGCAAGTAAACAAACAAATGAAGTAAATCAGTCACTTGTATGTCTTGAATTTCTGGAGTTTCTATCTAAGCTAAAAGAGCTGTGGATAGCTAATAGTCCCCAAACTCAAGAGCCAACTAACTGACAAGTCCTCATCTAAGAATAATACAGCATTCACTCTATAAAAGACCTTTCTGCTCTCAAAGATCAGCAAGCATATTACAATGTGCGTATTTCTAAACATGTTTTATGGCTTTTAATGGTTGTCTGAAATTTAACCCTTCAGATAGGTACACTATAAACTCCAGGAACTTAATACTGCAGTTCAAGACAGTACTGTAGTAGAGCAATAAAAGTGTAGAAGTGGAGACTATGGCTTTAAATAAGCAGTCAAAACATTTATGCTCCCTTTTCAGTTAGTAAAATAAAGTCATGCAAATCTCAGTTTCCTCATCAACAAATCTGGCATTTTGCCAGCTCCATAGTACTATGGCCTTGGCAGGTGAATAGTATGAATCTTAGAAATCATTAGAAGTATGAGATAATCCTTAGTATTACTAAAATTTTTGAATGACTGACTACAGCTGATCTTGACTCCTCTGTTTTCTGAGTTTATTATGTTTTAAATCAGCAAGTACTACTTCTTCTAAGAGACTAAGGAACCATCATTACTCTGTACTGTATGTTAAAAATATATTTAAGTAACTTCTGGCTCAAAAAATATTTTCATTTTCTGCTAATACTTTTACTTTTTCAATAGGAATTTATTAGAGGCAAATAGTGATTTTCAAAACTAAGTTCTACCTCAAGTTCATAGTCAGGAATACAAATACATCAATAAAGATACTAAGTTTTAATAATCTTTACTTAATTTATGAGCAGTTATTTTGGCCTGCATGTATGTTGTGTACAGCACGTGTGTTTCTGGTGCCAGAAGATGGTGTGGGATTCTCTAGAACTAGAGTTACAGGTAGTTGTGATCCGCCATGCAAACTGGGAATCAAACTCTGGTCCCCTGAACAGCATCCAGTGCTCTTAACCACTGAACCATCTCTCTGGTCTTTTAATAATCTTAAGTTAGATAAATACCACATTGTCACAAACTCAAGGGTAAGAATTTTTTAAAAATATAATACATTATTTTTATTCAGAATACTACTTCACCACAGCAAACTGTGTAATATTTCATAAGTAAGGAAAATGCTCATCAAGCCTTTGCCATACTTACTTGTTTAGATGCTTTCTAGCTGCAGGGAGGCCAGACATCTCTTCATTCAATACGTATTTCTTAGTCCCCATACAGTAGTTCTCTATATACTCTGCCCAATGTAACTGTCGTACATCAATATTAAAGGTCTACGGTAAGAAAAAAGTTATTACTTTCCTAATGATTTTATGATTTGCCAAAAATTATTTCTCTGAACTATAATCCCAAATGAAAAGATTACAAACACTTCAATACAGTATTACCTTTTCTACTGTCAATATATCTATGCTCCTCCTCACTACTTATATATGAATTGATACACATTTCAAGTTATTTTCCATCTGCAACCTCCCCTTCTTCTTATATATTTTCTGTAGTATAAAGGTTACTTTTCCTAGAGAAAAATTTTTACATCAAGAGAAAGCAAGCAGAGCATGCTGGCATATACATTAGTCTATGAGCACACAGTAGGCACCAGTTTGAGCCAGTCTCTGTGTGGTGGTTTTAATAAGAATCACCCACATATGCTCATATATTTGAATACTTAGTCACCAGAGAGTGTAACTCTTTAAAAGGATTAGTGGCTTTGTTGGATGGAGAGTCAATGGGGTGGCCTTTGAGGTTTCAAAAGCCCATACCAAGCCTAGGTTCTGTAACTCTCTAAGAATCAGCAGCTATTTCAGAGCCTTCTGCATGCTACCATGCCCCTGCCACTATGACAATGGACTCTGAGAATATAAGCAAGAACCTGATTAAATGCTTTTTTAAAACAAGAGTTGCCTTGGTCATGGTGTCTCTCCACAGTGACTAAGACAATGTGCTACACAATGAGGCCCTGTCTCAACCCACCACACACACACACACACACACACACACACACACACACACACACATACAGACACAAAATAAACAAAAAGCAAAACCTAGCATGAATTCTGGCTAGGATTTCAGTAACAGCTATTATGTAATTTGATGAAAAGTGTAGATAAATCTAGAAAAGTAAACTTATAGATATGCTACTCTGTAGAAATAAGAGGGTTATAACTGTTCAGTACTCTTGAGCAAAGAGGCAGTCAAGTATTTTTGTGAAATGACAAGTAAATTATTCACTATAAACCATCATCCAAAAATAAGTTTTAGAGGAGAAAATGTTACAAATAAAGTACTAAAATGAAAAGATGGTGTCATGGCACCAACATGGATGCAGACTTGATTTCACAAAGGAGCCATACAAAACTGACTGGAACTCCACAAGAGGAAAAAAAAAAGCACTGAACAGTACCTAAGAGCATGTTGTCTGCAAAAATGATGAAATACCAAACACAACTTAAAGACCGTACCTGCCATATATACATGCACATTCAGGCATCTGAGAATAAGTCAGAAAGAAGTCCAGATAGATTACCTACAAAATAACTACCAGACCATTAACTACATCAACAGATGTAGATAATGTAATAGATGCAACTGATGTAAGAATTCACACCAATGTAAAGATATTTGAAAAATTAAGTGAAATTAAGATATTTCCAGAAAAGAAAATCTGGTGCAATATGGTATCATCCACAATGAAGAATCACACTAAACAGTATTCTTTAGGACTGAAGTAGACTGACTCCAGATTCCAGAGTGCCCACAGTAGTCTCTGTGGATGCCTGCAGGTGGAAGAATATTAAGGGTAGCAGAGAGGTGATGATCCTGACTAATTATATGAGTATGTATTGCAGAGACTGTGCTAATTTTTTCCTTTCAAAGTACATGGTGGAAGTTTAATCTTTAGCAGAAGTTTTGAAAGGGGAGGACTAATAGGAGCTGCCAACATCATGAGAAGCTTACCCTCATGAATAAATCATTGCCAATTAAAGGAGATAAGGTTGTGACTTCAATCTCCTATTCTTTCTTGCACTTTTACCATGAAATAACACAGGAGGAGGCATTTATCAGATGCCAGTCCCTGCTTAGCAGCCAGAACTGTGAACTAACTTTTATTCATTAGAAATTACCTATTTGTTATTCTCCTATACCAGTATACAACAGACTATGATAAACTCTAATAACAAATGATTTGTAACAGCAAAAGAGAGGCATTGTGTTTTCACTGTCCAAAAAAGATCACAGTATCCATTTATGTTAGTCTTAAGAAAAGATACTGTAAACTGGTGGTAGTGGCTTATGCCTTTAATCCCAGCACCCGGGAGACAGAGGCAGATGGATCTCTGAGAGTTTAAGGTCAACCTGGTTTACAGAGAGTTTTAGGAAAATCCTGTCTTGAATACTCCCCTCAATACCTATATTTTCTAAAGTAAGATACTAACACAACTGGAAAAAAATGTATTTTGATACAACTAAAGGAAGTGGAAAATTAAAATTGTGAAAAACAACAAACAACCTAAAGGGCCAGGTGTATACAGCATGCCTACAATCTCGGCATTTGAGAAGGTAGGAAGTTTAAGTTAAAGTTTAAGTCCTGCTTGTGTCTCACTTTGACTGTATCCAAGAGACTAAAAACCAGGCAAAAAGAGAACAGAAAAAATAATTAAGTTGGGTACAACAAAGTAAAGCACTAAAACTTAAATCTAAAATTGGGGTTTGGATGTAGCTCACCCGCTTACCATATACAAGGGTCTGTCTTAGCACAACAAAAATATAACTCCAAAATAACAGGTTATAATGCAGATTAAATTCTCCAAAAAGGGTCAGACTGTAACAACAACAACAAATATGTTGTTTACAAGAGATGTGACTAAAAGATAAAAATGCAGACTAGTTTGAACATAAAGTTGAAAACAGACAAACCACACATGACTATTAGTAATAAATGAAGCTGGCCAAGGCCTCTCTAGAGTATGCTGTCAAAGCCTGCATGTTTAAAAGTTTGGTAAATAACAAATAAAATTCAGTTTACTTTTGACTCCCATTCTTACTAATATTTTTAAATAGTTACAAATCATTTTCTGTAAATTATTTGTCTTCTTAGCTTAAGATTCAATAAATATTGACATCACTATTTCTCCATAAGCATAGTAGGAAATAGATACTGATATCAAGATACAAACACATATATACACTCACATGCGCGCACACACATATTAAGTAAAATAAAAGAGCTATACCTTCAGAGCAAGGGTAAAAAGATCAAATAAAACATCTAGATTGAAACCTTTTATCTATCAAGCTAGTGCAATGGGTTGGTTCTCTACTTTCAATATGGACTTCACAAGCAACATGTACAGATTATGGCTTCTCCACATTAGGTATGCTGAGATGCAAAAGGCACATTGGGTTCAAATGAAAAATATGAAAGAAGTTAACTGAAATGGTCTAAATTATTTTAAAGTTTTGATATGTTCAAAGTATTTTTGAGAGATGAGGTTAAATCAAATACTTAAAAAAAATAATGCACTGGATGAAAACCAAAAAGTATCTTTGGAAAACTAACCCTGACCCAGTCTGCTGGTCTACATAAACTGCATTCACCTCAACAAAGGTGAAATCTTCAGCATATGTTTTAGAGGTTCTGTCTTATAAAGGCCTCCTTGATAACTAATTCTTATAAAAAGCTTCAACTTTAATCTATGTCCCCTGAAATTCAATAGAATCCTCAAAGAATATGAATTAAAGAAAAACAATGATTAGTAAAACAACTTAGAAACAAGGTACCCTGATTTAAACTAGGCTCAAGCAGCAGAATCAGACACTGCCTATCATTTAAATGTGAACTATGAGAGAAAGGACTTACAGCAATTATGAAGAGATATCCAAGATTAAGTTGAACTTTCTAAAAATGAAAGCATATAAACACAATGCCAGCTGACTTGCTGTTGAAGAATTTAAATTATTTACATTTCAGTCCCAAAGCAAAATATTTAATTGCAGTTTTGACCTAAGGACACCATGGTTTACCATATAACACTTCTGTGAGAAGGTAGATAAGTAGCAACATTTGAAGAAACAAATGCTTAAGAAATTCTCAAATTGCTAAAAACAAAAACAAAACAAAACAACAACAACAGGTACAGAAAGCCCAAAGAAAGTTTCAGAACACCAAACGTGGAAAACCTAGAAAAAGAGCCAGCAAAACAAATAACTGACTTCAACTGTAATAAAACAGACAGAACATAAAATAATCCTTAATGTGCTGCATTAGTGTTAAAAACAAAACAAAACAAAAGATCCTAGGATGAACTAAAGACTAAAAATCAAAAGCCGAAAGTTCACTATGATCAGTCTCGTAACTAAACCATACTCTGGTATTCTAAATACATGTCAGACAGAAAGAAAATGATAATAAAGAGAAGCTCCAAGAAGAACGAAAGCAGAAGGAGCAAATGTCTCCTAATTGTGGGGCTTGAACTGGAGAACCACAGTTAGATGTAAACATGCTCATGGCTGGAGGGCTTGAGGCATTTGCACAGCAAAACTATGACTACCATAAGGAGGAAACTACTGAGAATAAGGCTCTAGGTTCAATCCCTAGTACTTCCATACCCCTGCAGTTAAGTAACTGAGTATGTTTAACTTAAGACAGTTACATATGCTAAAATATATGAGGTAGCTGGGTCATAGCAGCACAGGCCTGTAATCCAGCACTCAGGAGGCTGAGGCATCTTTGGGATCTTTGGGAGTTTGAGGTCAGTCTGGTCTACATAGTATCACCATAGCTATAATGAGACAGTGTCTCACAAAACAAAACAAAACAAAACAAAACAAAACAAAACAAAATCTGATTTAACTTCAGAAGGAACATAGTTTAACTTTCAAACAAGCAAAATGAAATGACAAAGAGCATAGAATATAAAAAAGCAATTGGAGTCTAATTCCCCCTAATACCTCCCAAATTTAGAGAAAACAAGGTTCTTTACCTAAAACCCATAAAGATGTTAAGGTTCTCTTTGAACTCAACCTTACAGGAAGAACTAACAACTTAATCTGAAGAGTCTTTGTTATTCTCAAATACTCTGTATCAGTTTTAAGACAAAAAGCAAATTTTATCTCCTTCTAAATACTAAGATTTAAACACTGAGAAAATATGAGATTAATGACTTTCCTACGTGATAGTTATTAGAAATGCCTAGGTTTCAGGGTGCCTACTGGTCGAATTTTCTAACCCCAAAATAGAAAATACTTGCCTTTTTATCTTCAGGGTTTAGTTGGTTCATTAACATATTGACATTATCAGTATTCCAAACCCAAGAGTTACTTGTAAAATATTCAAGGAATACCATGGCTTTGTGAAGACGAGTGATTGTTTTCATCATCCTGTGTTTCAAGAAAAATCAAGAAATTCATACAGTATATAGAATGGGTAAAATCCCATTACTACACAGGTCCCAACCATGTACTCCCAACTGTAATTCAGTAAGTGTACCAAACCAGCAGAGAATCAGAATATTTCTGCATCTTGGGAGAATAATTTATAATTCCAAAATGGAAAAACAAATTAAAAGAAGCAGCAAAGGGAATTTAAAATTTAATATTGCCCACATAAAGTTCTGCTGACACAGAATTCTCAAGTGATATGCAACACTAAAGTTTAAATTCAAATTTTCTATCTATCACAATACACAAAAGGATTCAGTTTAATCTCCCTTTGCTCTTTAGCTACCCTGAACTGCGTGAGAATCCATAACATGGATTCTACATCTATGCTACAATCCCAGTGCTTCAGTGTCACTGAGGCAGATATACAGAAATATTCTTTTGCCAACTCTATAGAAAAATACAAGAACTTTCTCTTCAACAGTGATTGGCACCACTCCTGCTTATCTGGATGTGCTGTGAAATCAATGACTAATGCTGAGGACTTTCAGAAATATTCTTCTCCTCAGGCCTCACCTATGTTCTTCCTTAAAGAAACAAAACAGTATATTTCTTTGTTTCCTTTTAAGGGCAAGGAACCTTAATCTTATCTGAAATTTTATTTATTATCACTTGCCACAAGTCATTGATATCAAAGCACTAACCCAAGCAATAATTAAGAGCTTTCTGAATCAAATATACACCAAAACACCAGAAAAATAATCAAGAAATATAAGAATTCCACTTACATTCCCACAAGAATTAGCTTAAAGTATATGAAATTTAGAAAGACTCCAAATTAAGGGCTTTACAAATGGGAGAAAATCAGAATATGAAAAAATAATGAAGAAAATAAAAGTAATAGTATTAGCCAAGAAACTATGGTAACACATCCAATACATTTATAAAGAAATCCCAAAACCAAAATACTTAAAGAAAATGAGGCAATACAGACAATGTAAAGAAAAACTATCTCATTCACTAAAGAATTCCAAAATAAATTCACCATTAAACATGAA
>NC_067472.1:92451792-92501792 GCF_947179515.1 Apodemus sylvaticus
AGAGAGAGAGAGAGAGAGAGAGAAGTGGAGGAGTGGAGGCTGGCAGGGGGGAGGGGAGGAGAGCCCCAGAGGGGCAGAGAAGTGAGAGTACCAAGAGGCGAGAGTGATGAGAGAGCAAATAGTAATTTCTTACTGCAGTGTATCTCTCTCACTCATGCAACACATGCTAATATGACTAATATGCAAGTCCTGCACCATAGGCTTATAATGGCAGAACAGTGCTAGGCAGAAGAAACACAGCAGTATTGTCTTGGGAGCTGAAAAGCACGCAGCGTATCTCACTGCACAGGGACTGCTGCACACAGTAAGCTGAGAGAAACATATGTATGGGAAAGCTAGAAATTTCCTAGATTGTTACACTGAAAGCTGACTGGACCACTCCAGTGATGCCACTCTTGCAATTAACAGTTCACCACATTGCTAAGAATGAATTAAAAAGAAGACAGGAAGTCATTCCTTAGGAAAGCAAAAACAGCAAAAGACTTGACAGGACAGGAGAAGGCAGATGCTAACCTACTGTCAGTTTATTACCAAGTCTGTGAATTGTAACAGATCAAATGTTCAAAAAGTGTAATTTTTATATCTGGGATTCAGAAATTCTAGGTTGTATCACATTATTTAATAAATAAAAAAACAAAGGGGTAAAGATAGTTTCTGAGCATAAATCAAATTCAGGATAGAGATATAAGATTCTTTAAGACTACATCATGGTAACTTTAAGATTTAATATCTATCTATAGGTACTGCTCCACAGCATCCTAATGAGACCTGAAGGCTTGTATCACAGAGATTTGTGAATCATCTATCTGATCTGAGTCAATCTCTTTGGATTATCTTTGAAATACACAATGGAAACTTTTTAAAAGCCACACTAATTTATATAAAAAGAGGAAGTAAACCAATAAAAATGTCTCTGTAACATAAGTCAGCAAACAATAGCCCACACACCCAGTCTACTCTATTACTATCTTGTGAATAAAGGGGTTTTTTGGTGAATAAAGTTTTATTGAATCAATCATGTTCATTATTCATAAACTGTCTATGACTGCTTTAGCACCAAGGCAGAGAGGTAGCAACAGAACTATGTGCTTACAAGGTCTAAATGTTTACAACATGGCCCTTTATAAGAAAGCTTTTCTGACCCCTTTCCTGGAGTCTAACTTTTTATGGGCAGAAAGTAGAATTAGTAATCTGTTCAGTCTTACATAGACCCTTTTATGACGGGGGCGGGTAGGGAGGAAGGTTGGAGAATACTCAGAGAGTAGGAGTAAGTCCAGCTATCAACATATACCTGGACTTCAGTTGAAAACTTTTTATAGAACAGTGTCTGCTATGTGCCTTCCATTTTTCTCATGTTGAAAACTGTTTGAAGAATATATGTAGAATATATGGGCAGCCGCTAACTTGCTTTGTTTCACAGGTTTTCATATGAGGAGTATCATCTGCAATAAACAACCATATCTGCGACTGGACCAGGTTTAAATGGAAAAACCCTGACATCCAGCTGATACCATAGGGGTTTGTAGAAGAAAAACATTAGCTACACTGTTCAGGCAGAACATGAGTTCTCTGGGCCAGAAGGTTAACTGTTACAGACTGTACTTTCCAACAAGGCTGAAATCCATTCCTCTCACGCCCTCATTTCCAGGAGTGCTCTCGAGAACGCCTGCTTTCCTTATATCTAAGAGGATTTGTGATTTGCTTGTGACTAAAAAAATTTAAGAAGAGGTAAGCCAGATATGGTGACACTTGCTTATGATCCTGGCTCTCGATCTAAGTCCAGCCTTGGCCCCATGAGAACAAACAAGGCAAAAGTGATAATGTAGTATTTTCGAGCTTCCACATCACTTGCTCAATCACTTTAGCTGCCATGCAAAAGTTAATTCTTAGAGGCAACCACTAGGCCTTGAAAAGATCCTACAAAAGGCAATCCTGATGAGACAGAGACAATACCTCGGCCCTGGCTGACTGAATACCCGATCCTCCCTTCAGACTTCAGCTCTTTCAGTTCCATCTGATCACATGAAAAGTCTTAAACTAAAATCACACATGCCAATTCTTCTACAAATTCCTGATCTCAAGATTAATGAGAGAGAGAGAGAGAGAGAGAGAGAGAGAGAGAGAGAGAGAGGATGATGATGACTGTTTTAATCACTGAGATGACTTGTTATATATACAGTGGTATCATCTCTGTACTCTTAGTTAACTATGGTGTTTTTTGCTTTTTTTGTTTTTTTGGTTCTTTTTATTATAAATATTTTTAAGTTTACTGAGCTCCCAGCCGTGGCTGCCTTCACTAGACCTGAACAAGATAAAGCCAGTTAAGATCCAAAAGGGAAGGGGAGAGTCTCAAGCGTCCCCACCCCTAGCTAAGAACCTCAATTGATAGTTGACAGCTGTGAGAGTCAGTTTTCCTTAGGCATATGGCCCTGGGTAGGTCCAACATGTTCCATTGGAATGCCCCACACCCAGACTCTAAGTAGACAACATGAGTGGGTAATGGGTTATTTAAAACAAATAATATCAGTGGGGGGGGGGGCACACGCCTTTAATCCCAGCACTTGGGAAGCAGAGGCAGGTAAATCTCTTGAATTCAATGTCAGCCTGGTCTACAAAGTGAGTTCCGGGACATCCAGGACCGTTACATGAGAAACCCTGTCTCAAAATAAGCCAACACTCCTCCCTCCCCACAAAAAAACAATATAAAGGTGGGTATAGAAAGAGTTGGGGTGAATATAATCAAAATATACCAATTATTGTACAGAAATTCTCAAAGACTTAATAAAAATGAATTAACTTTTAATTAATAGGAATTAATCCATTCTGTTTATAAGGTGCTATAAGGTATAAAATCTATTTTATGTTCTGGAACCAGTTTTGCCTTTTCTGCCTTAATTATAGCAACTATACTAACATAAATATGCATTAGCAAATAATTAATTTCATCTGATTTTTAGCCATTGAAAAAAAGCCAACATAGCAAAACTACTTTTGCAAATCATTCTAGAAAATCTAAAATGTTTGTTCTGTAAGTTGATCTATTCAATTCTCCCCCTTATTTCAATAGTGAATGAACAGTTACAAACATCCTAAACTATTTAATATACTGAAAATTTCTATGGTTAATCAGATCCTGAGATACTGCAACTGGCAAATATCTAACTTTTATTTTTTTTCAGCAGCTGATGGAGGTCCTGAAATCATCATCTTCTATAAATACTCAAATCCTGAACTTGCCAATCAAAGATACTAATATAATTTTAAAAACAAACATTTTGCAGTACATTTCACTAACTATGTGATTAAGACAGTAGGAGAACTTTATAGGGTTTCAATGAAAAAAGAAGAAAGGATATTACAACTATATGAAAATAGCAAGTTTTCTGTGTTTAAACTTTTAAAAACTAGAACATTAGTCAAAAACTGTAATTACCATATTATAAGCTGAATAGGTAGCTAAGATATTTCAAATATTTTCTAAAAGCATCCTATATTTTTCATATAAAACTAAACCAGCTACTTTAAAGCAAAATATTTTTCTCTGAATCCCCTATAAAAACTCACCCCTAGATTTTTAAGGAGAGGGGAAAGAGACTCAATTTCAGCTTATAATAACAATGACAATCCTGAAGCAGGGCATTTCCTATTATATTGGGATTTGGAGAATCAATGACCCAATAAGATGAGGTCCATTCTTGGCCTCCAAACATCTCCAATTTCTAGGAAATGTCCTGGCATCTTGATTGTGATTGCACTTAATCAGGTTAGTAATTCTAAAAGTAAGCTCATGCTAGCGACATGGTGTCTCTCCAGCAAGCTTCCACCACCTTACCAATACACAGTGTATTACTGCTATTCTTCTTACCACGGTTTCTGACCTGTCAACCTGAGTGCAAGATCGAGCAATAATGCAGGTACTGTATGTTTGACACCCTTCCAATAATGAAGCATTAGGTTGTTGGAACAGAACTTAACACAGGGGTGCCTGAATACTTGGTTTAAAGGATTCATCTTGAAGGAATGATTTAGATAATCTCCTGTAGGAAAAATAAGTGTTAAAGCATTTTGAATATTATTTGTTATTCAGAAAAGCACCTAAAGTTAGACCTAGAACTCAACACATAACAGTAATTTATCACCCAAACTTTAGAATAAATAATGTGACTTACAACACTACCTTTGCTTTTCTGATAAGGTCTTATTCAAGAGTCTTCTCATTCACAAAAGGCCTTTAAGCCTTATCATAAGCACGAACAGATACAGAGTTAATTGGCATTTCAGTGTTAAGCATGGGTTGTTTAACAGTCAGAGGAACAGAAAAGACAGAGCTAGTCACCATTACCTTGGGCTTCTTCCAGTCATCCTGAGGTAGATATCATACAGGAATGCTGGGGCCTTATGGCTTACAGCAATCCAGTAATGATATAAAAGGTGATTGGAGGTTAGATTTACATTGGGCCGTCTGAAGGCCTGTTCGAGAGGATTCCTCTTGAAAGTGGAAATTACATGGTATTCTGAGGAAGAAAAGTTGTGTAACAGCTTTGATAATAACCATGTAATGAAGTTTTGAAAAAGAAAATCATGTTTGTACAATGCAAAATATTTTACCAGAGTCAGAGTTCATTCATTTAAAAACAAGCTTTTCTACTCTCCACAACTAAGAGAAGATTGAATTAAACTGCTGGTTCCAAGGAGCTAAAATACTTCCAGTATTTTAATTAAATGAATGAATTTTTACTAAAATTCACTCTGAAAATCTTAATGTTTTACCTAGGTCAGTTTATAATGTCACTCTCTATATTTCACCTCTCACGATAGCTTCTTTCTTTCTGTTCCTCTTTCCAGATTCTTAATACTGTACTTACTTAAAAAAGAAAAGGAAAATCATCATTCTTTGTTTATGAATGATTTAGTTACTCAAATCAACATACATCATACAAGCTTAAAACAACCCAAAATTAACCTCTGCTGTAGTTTATTTACGTTATTCAACATCAATACAATCAAACTTGATATCTTCTATTTTAATACTTTAATGGAAATGTATACTTAGGCATTCACCAAAGAATAATGTTGAACTTGATTTTTCACAAAACTGTACAGCACAACAAGTCTATAAAAACCTCACTCACTTAAGACGCTTCAATATCCCTGAGGACCATGACTTAAAATACTGTGAAATCACTCCAGTTTTTTTCTTTCTTACTTCAACAGTCAATCTTTAATTTTAAATACAAATGCCACAGAAAAATCCTAGGACATTGTCACAAAAGATTGTGTTAAGGTAGCTAGGTATGGTAGTATATGCCTATAATTCCAGCACTTGGGAGGCTGAGGCAGGATAGATGGTTTGAAGCCAGCCTGGGCTATACTGCAAGTTCCAGGCCAGTCTGAGCTACTTAGTAAGACTTTATTTCAAAAAACTGACAAGGCAGAACAAGGGCTAGAAACGTAGGAGTACAGTGTGTGCCTACCTAACATGTACAAGACCTAGTGGGTGGGTGAGGAAAGGGGCAGGCTGATTCCCAGCACCAATCTACTTGAAAAACAAATTATTCTGTAAGGATAGCAAAATTTCAACTACAAATAAAATGATCTATTGCAAAAAGCAATGCCATAAATACATTTATATCTGACTCACTTAGTAATTTAAAATGAGCATGCTTCAAGTTATACTAGTCCTATTTTAGAGCTAGTTAATAAATGTACTACCTGCTATGGATCTTTTGACTTTAGAAGAGTGTACCTTGGCCACATCTCTCCTACTTCCCAACTCCTTCACTTGTAACTCTAGGAACCAACTGATACACCTACTCTTACAGGTGCAAATAATATTAACTACAGACTGGCAACATCGGGCGTGAAGGTGTGCTCATTAGTTAGGAAAAAAAAAACTGCCCCCAAGCCACAGGTAGTCTGTGAGGGTGCTGCAGATAACAATCAAACAACTAGGGCCTGACTACGTGAGTGAACACATACATGAGGCTATCCTTATATTGGGAAACATTAATGCTGGATCATAAGGTAGGACTGGTAGTTATTCTCAAACAGCAACTGAAATAAGGATACCTTTGTAACTCAGTGGCCCTAATACCTTATGGGTATTCTAACATTCAAAAACACAGATAAAATCATACCAACTTCCCCCCAGTGGAAAGGATTAGTGCTGCCTGTTGTGCAATTATACACCATGATGTTTCTCGGTCTGAAAAGACAAAGATGAAAGCAAAGAAACATAAGAGGAAGTCAAAAGTGTCTAAGCTAAGTCTTACGTTCTATCAAAGTAGGAAGACATGATGATAATGAGTACCTTTTCTTTATTATGTAAAAGGCACCCTTAAAGGATTATTTTTAAAATGTTTAGGCTTTAACTATAAATGCTACTATTAACATCTAAAAGGATGAACAGTTTAATAATGACTGCTCTAGTTTGCCATGGTTGACATAGATGTAGCATTTCTTGTGAATTTCAACTTGAGTTTATATTAAGTTTGACTTTAGCTTAAGTCATCCTTCATGAGGATCCCTCCCAACCCCTCTTTAGTTCCTAATAAACTTATAAATCTTGTAAATACGTGAGATTAAACATTATTTCTTCTTTACCGTCCACATGGTATTGTGTCCACTATATAAGCTCTTAGGATGAGCACTGGTATTTCCTACATCCTAAAGGCACTTTACCAATAACAACCAGGATGAGGAGATTAAGATCAGAAGCTCCTTTTCCCTCTCAGTTACTACAGTTAATAAGCAACATTGTTGCCTCAGATACCTATTAACTCCGGAATACCAGGCTGCAGCAAGGCTCGTGTTGACAACTACATCTACAGGAACGAGATCTGCAAGGGCATTGTTGGAGGCACGCATTGTTCGAAGAATTCCTTTCCCTGCCTTTGTTGAAATTAAAAACAATACTTTAAAATACATAGCCAAAACATATATACATGCACATATTTATAAAGATACAGGAAATTTTATAAAAGTAGTAAATCATAAAAAGTTTATTTACCGCAATGAAGAGACCACTTGGTCCATTAAAGTTATCAATCCATCCCTAATGCCAAAAATTAAGGAAAAAAAAGAGAAGAGATTAAAGTTAACATCAAAGTAGATTTATTATTTGAAAGTGTTAACTACAAATGTATACTTTGTAGTTTTCTCCCAAAACCTAAGAAAGATCTACATTGCATGCAGAATATTGTTCTTAGTCCCCAAGAATGTCCCAAAAAGTTTCCTCTGGAGTCATAAATTACTAAGTGAAAGTATTTTTAAAGGATTGCCTAGCTCTATTCAGTCTCTGCAAAGGGAAAGTCTATACTGTGCATCACTTTTCCTAAATTAACCCTGATTACCACTGACTTAATACTATTTATTAATGCAGCATCTTAAGGGAAAATAATACATGTTCCTCAATTTAGTGAGTAAATCAGAAGAAAACAGGATAATTATCAAAACAACAAAGAAGAGGCTATCACTTACTGGTAATTATACAGACCTCAGTTTTTTTTTGTTTTTGTTTTGTTTTGTATCAGCTTACTGGCTTTTGTTTCTGCCTTCTCTTATCTGGAGGATTTAATCGCATCCCAGCATCTTTTTTTTTTCTTTTTAGTAGCCAGTTACAAAAGAAATCTCTTATACCTTTCTAACCTTTGTAATCTACACATGGAAAAATACACTTCTTGCAGGACTTGCTTTTGGCAAAGAAAACAGATGAAACCATGGTCTTCTTTACTGAATATTTCTGATTTTTCAACTAAAAGTTAAAACTATAAATCTACATTCCATACACTCAAGAAGCACCTTAGAAATATAAGTATGAGTTATATTACCTCTTTCTATGCTCAGTAACTCTGCCATGGTAAAACATATTCAGCACGTTAACACCTGCTCTTAAATTACATCCCAACTCTTTACACGGTTATAACTTGAAACTCTAAATCCCAAGTGCTTAACAATTTTAAAGAGCTTACTGGAAAAGGTTCTTTCCAACTGGCACCAACAATCGACGGCCTTACAATTGCAACATTTAGCTTTGCTCCTTCTTGTTGCACAACATATTCTGCCAATGCCTTGGTGTATATGTATGTATTAGGTCTGTCGCCTATCAATTTTGGTGTGATATCATTTACTAGGCCATCATCCATCCATCTGGCAAACAAAAAAAAATTACATGTACAAAAATTCCAAATATTTTATCATAGATTAAAAACCTACTTAATTGAACTTTGTATGAACCTATGTGTTGCTCTGATTTAAACAGTTTCACAATAACCATTTACTTTTGTCTCTCTTATGTGTGTGTTGTTGTTATTGTTGTTTTTTAAAGACAGGATTTCTCTGTGTCCCCCTCCCTGGCTGTCCTGGACCTTGCTTGTAGACCAGGTTCTTCTTGAACTCAGATTTACCTGTTTCTGCCTCCTGAGTGCTGGGATAAAAGGCCTGCGCCACCACACCCAGCATTCAAAATAACTGAAGAAAAAAAGTAGTTCCTATAAATATCAACTACAGATTCACAATTTGCAACTAACTCCTATATCAAATAAGAACCAATAGTCTTTTTATAAATCATATGTTAGATAGTAAACTTAATTGACCTAAACCAACCAAAGGTCTTTAGAAAGTATCATTTAGTTTAAACATTTAGCATTTCATGTGTCTTTGATCAGGGTGATCAGGGATGCTAAGGTAAATCAAAATGAAGTAATTTATGATCAAATAGTTAATTGGAGTTCCTTTCCAAAGTCCAAATAAATTCCAAAATGTATAAAGCCTCAAATGTTTCCTAAGAGATTAAAGATCTGTTTATTACTATCTAACAGAGTAGCTGACTAATAAACACATTTGCTATTTATATTTACTATAAAAGGTCTAATAACTAAATATTTAAGATGTACCACTGGAATTGTACATCTTCACAAGTGACATTAACAAATATTAGGATTAGTAAAAATATTGAAGCATGTTATGAAAATTCAGTTAACCTACAATGCAGTCATCTCTTCTCCCTGAAGACCACCTGTAAAAGAACCATAATCAGGTGATGTCACACAGTCTTTCCTCTTTTTACTCTAAGGTGCTGTGCTCGTTTCCAGCTACTTGCCTTTTTAGTCTACTAAGCATACAATTAGATTCTGCATAGTCACTTACAACAAGCACACTAACAACCAGGAAAGCTTAGAATGCTTCACATATGGAAGTACTCTGTGTATGTGGAAGAGTAAGAATGTTAAACTGAAGGCAAATACACATCCAACTTGAGAAAAACTATAAAGATGAGTTCTGAAAAGTGATCAAGATAGGTAGTTGGTAGATAGGAGAATAACACCCACTCACAGCCCTCAAAAAAAAATCTCCTGAGTTTACAGAGCAAATTTATGAATTATTTGCTAGATAGATTTCTTTGTAAGTAAGGAAAGGAGAAAAAAGATTAAGGTTACAAGCTCTTCTCGTTTCTTTACATGCCTGCATAAGCCAAGACTTAGAAGTCAAAAAGTAGTATGTTTCATTAACTTCAGTTTTCCCCAGAATCATAAATACATCTATTGATCTGTATGGAAAGGAAAATGGGGATATATATTTAGGAACATCTATGAAACTGAGTCCTAAAATAAAAGTAGGTAATTCTCACAAGAAATGTTTCAGTTTCTTACAACTCATTTCCCGAACATGAAAAGCCTTTCTTAAAAGGTCATGTGTGCTTAATTCTAAAGAAATCAAGGCATGGTAAGAATCAAAACTAAGTGTAATATCTGTGAGGAAAGATGGAACCAAGGAAAAACAAAAACTGTAAAAAAAAAAAAATCCAACCTATAGATATACTGTTTGAAAACAAATTATGTATACATGTAATAGCTGTTGGAATGTCTCTATAATTGTTGTCCAAAAAAAAAAAAAAAAAAAGAGCACATGTGGTAAGAAAGCATAGACTAAAAAGCAAGTGACAGTTGTGTTGTATACATTTCACATAATCCTCTACATTTACCAAATACAAATGTAGTTCATATTAACAACTGCTGATGAGATCCCTGTCCTTTGAAAGATGGTAACCGAAGAATTATAATTCCTATGATTCTCTTAAACTGAACTCTACTGGAGGAGAGGGGGTCCTTTAGTAAATTAGAATCTTGTGATTAAGCAGTCATTGGTCTCTGATCCACAGAAGCTAGAATTGACTACCTGAAAAAAACAAAGCTTCTCACACATGGATAAATTATTCAGAGGCCTTTCTCTGATCATTAGCTAACCCAAAGGGAAAACTCTACATTAACCTTACCAATAGACATAACGTACAATACAGCAAAGGATGTACAGAGATAAATACATATATGCTCATGTGTGTTTGTAGCACAGTGGCTGGGAGGAGTGGAGGGTATATATTTGAACCCAGAGTCTTAGAATTAAAAGCAACGTGTATAAATTCAAACATACTCTAAAGAATCAATCAGCTTCTTGGGATCTACAGGGGGTGGATAAACGACTTCATCAATATGCTTTCGATTGCAGTAGGCATATGCTGTTGAGACATGCATGAACACTTCCAGATTCTTCATTTGCTGTGCAAGAAGAATAAGCTGTCGTGTAGCAATCACATTTAACTGAACAGCATCTCTGCAAGAGAAAGAGACAATGAAACTTAAAAACCTTATTTTTTTCTTTAATCTACTTACAAACCAAAGCTGAATTGTATTAAAGAAGTACAGAGAAAAAAACATGGTTAATTTGTAATTTCTCCTTTAGCTCTGAGTTGGTGTATTTGATGTTAGTATTAAGACTATTCACTATACCAATAAGGGTTTGAAAAACAAAGTGTACATTGTGATGTAAAATAAGATTATGAGCAAAGCTATGGGATCAGACTGGGCTCAGATCCTGGTGTGGTCTCACTTAAATGTTCACTTAAAATGCTAAGTTGCACAAATAAAACCCTCAGCTTCCTCATTGGTAAATGGGAACAAAACCTCCTACTAGATTTAGGAAAGACTAAATGAAAAGAATAACTTGTATGCATTTAGTGTTTGTTATTCTTGTCAGCATCTCAAAACAGGAAGCCAGCAAGTATTAAGATAAAGAGATGGCAGAAAAAAAAATTTCTATACAACTGTTCCTAGCATTTTTAATGGTCCATCAAGACATCTATTGTACAACATAGTAATTATTAGACTTAAAACAATATGCCAGACTACTGGAAATGTAGAACTCTCAGCTCCTCCTCCAGCAAGCCTGCCTGGATGCTGCTATGCTCCCGCCTATAATGGACTGAACCTGTAAGCCAGCCCCAATTAAATGTTGTTCTTATAAGAGTTACCTTGGTCATGGTGTCTCTTCACAGCAGTAAAACAGTTATGTTCAAACACAGATTCAAAGAACTCTGAGTGAAGTCTTTTTAAGACAGGGTCATGTGTCCCAGAGCTGGCCTGGAACTACGTATATTGCCTAGGATGACCTCAATTTTATGATCCTCCTACCTCCACCTCTTGAATGCTGAGATTACAAATATGTAGCATCACACCAAGTGTGAAATACATTTATAGAAATGAAAATGGCTTTGGGCACTTTGCAAAAATGCTCATATTGTTAGTATTTAAGAAATATGTCACAGACAATTCAGTCTACCTGACTGTATAGCAATACTTTGATATCTATCTGTTTGAAAATAATGGGGACAAGGAGGTTATTGTTTAGGGAGAAGTATACTGAGAAACCGAGAATATTTTATTACAAGCTTCTGAGGACAAGACAAAAAGTTCTGGGTCAGCAGAAACAAGGAGTATCTGATAAAAGGAAAATAAATATGCAAATAACTTTGAACTTCATTTTTTTTCTTTTAATTGCACCTGAGATCCTATTGACAAAAATTAGAAGAAAACAAAACAAAACATTTTTAGTGAAACTAGGGTGGGATCTTAAAATCATTTCAAATCTCAACTAAGGAAAAAGCCATATCTGTTCAAATGGAAATCTAGCAAGAGACCTTTCCCAGAGAGGATACTAACCACCAGAGCATTAGAGAATGCACTATTTCCTTTCTCATTTACAAAACAATGGGAATAAGAAGAGTAATGTTTTGGAGAAAGGACACAAGGGATATTCTGTTGCATTGTCCTGAGAATGGTGTCAGAGTTTCTAGGTCACAGAAAATGAGGGATAACTCAAAAGACACACTCCTGTGTCTTGAGTCTTTCTACTCTGTATCTGAGAGCCCAAGCCTGAAACCATAATAAAATAACATAAGTTACTTTAGTATCTGCAAGGTTAGTTAACCTCACTCAATAGAAACCCTAGTTTTTATTTTGTTTAACTTCAGGCTTAGTTCTTTACATACTAAACCAGAAAGTAAACAGAAATAAAATTATGTTTTGTTGGAAAGGCATCTTAAGACAGGATTGCTAGAATACAAATAAGCTAGTGTGGCATTTCCCTAATATAGACATAAAATTCATTTCAGAAAGAAAAAATTAATAAGCAAAAATATTCCATTTCAATAGTTAATAAGCTTTCCTATTTGTCTCCTACAGATATCCCAAATTATTGAAAATCTATTTGATGTTTTTGTAAACTTTACTCCAGAGCTTATACTAAGCTTAGGATACACTTGGGAGTTACTAAAAATGAAGGTGCCTTTTTAATGATTGAAATGAGGTCTAAGTAAGTTCCCAGGCCATTTTTACACATCTCTTTTCCACTCTTCTCACTCCCCACAAACTACTATCCCAATAAACTCTTACCACTATTTTAAGAGTCACTTTAAAAAAATAAACTTGATAGAGACAGATGTTTATGGGTCAATGACATCAAGTAGGCATCTGTAATTGTAAACCTATGTCCAAAGCAATGGCTCTGAAAGAGAAGTGTAAACGCAGTGGCTCTCCACTATAGATGATGTTTCTGCTAAAAAGGAAGGAGGATTCTCCAAAACTGTTGGGTCAAGTGCACTTGACAGACCTACTTTTTAAAACATGTTTTCCAGTTATATATATTTCTTTTTAGAGGTGGGAAAAGGAAGATTTTCCCTACAGGAGCACTTCTAAAAAGCTCACAACCTGAGACTGAGCCAGAGATAGAACAAGAAAAAAAAGTCATCACAAGATGCCCAAACAAGCCCAGGAGCCACCACGAGCCCTTCCCAGTCTTTTCTAGTTATATTATATTCTTAAAGTCTGAATATACACGTAAGACTCTACCGCTCCTATATCTTAATTGGTCTTTTCATTACTTCTAGAAATCTATGTCTCTATGTATCTCCCTACAGCCTCATCACCTAGAACTGCTCCATTCCTGGTATCTCATGTATTTTCCACAAGCAACTTGTCTATTCTCTCTTCTGACTGTTTTTGTCCTCATGATGGCGTCTTACTTAATACTGCTCTCCATGCACCTGATACTGTCCCATCAAGTGAATACAGGACCTCATGACCAACTACTCAAGTAACTACTTATTCCCCTCTTTCTCACCTTTTATACCTGTCAATTTCTCCCCACTTACTAAATATTAATGAGTTTTGCCTCCTCAACTCTCAACATATGCAATCCAGTACTGTCTGCATTTAGTTCTGTATCAACAAAGTTAGCACATACCCCAGGGCTTTGTGAAAGAGTCCATATACAAACTTATCTTGGTTCCTCTCCAAGGCTGCAGATTATGGTTCCTCCTGCATCCCCTTGGTAGTAACAGTTTTATACCATGTCATATCTATGGTTTAGCAGATGGTAACTGTTATAAATGTTTTTCCCCTAAATGGCTCTTATAGGCTATTTCAGTATTTCTGAATATCTGGCCCAAGTCTAATGTTCTATCAATATTTAAATGTAAACATCCATTAAATCTGCTTCACAGAAATAATTATGATGTGGTGACTAGGACTAGAATAGTGAACATTCATGTCTTGACATTGAAGAGAAAAATAATAAATTACCTAGGCTTTCTAACATGGTCTCTCTAATGTAAGAAATTATAATAGTCCAAAGAGAACACAAAAGTAATATACTGTGGTCCTTCCTATAAGGGTTATTTTGGGGGCTGGAGAAATGGCTTAGAGGCTAAGAACACTGGCTGCTCTTCCAGAGGACCCTAGTTCAATTCCTAGTACCAGTTTGACAGCTCATAACTGTTTCCAACTCCAGTTCCAGGGTATCCAACACACTCTATATATAGACACATGAAAGCAAAACACCAATGTACATAAAAAAATAAAAAGGAGTCATCAAAAAATGTTAAGGGTATTCTGATGTGTTTTACCCTAATTAATGTTTTCTGTTAATAAAACTTCCCTTTAAAAGCACCTAATTTCCTCCTTTAAGTGGACAAGAACTATACTATCATTATGCACCAGTCCCTGAAAACACACTAAGTTTAAGGTGGCTATGTAAACACTTTATTTTGATTATAAATAATGAAAGCATGAACTACGAGAAAAAAGTATGTTAAACTTGTCATTTTATAGTAATGAATTCTAAGGAAAAATAAAGAACTCATTAAAGTCATTAACTGACAGGCACAGTCCTATATGCCTGTAATCCCAACATTTGGAGGCACAGGCAGACTAAGGTTAGCCTGATTAAAATAAAAATCAGAGATTATACTCATAATCTTGAAAATATTATTTAAGACAAGATGCTAGATCTAATGCAAATATACGTGCAAGGGGAAAAATTCAAATGTGTAAAAAATATTTTTTTCCAGTGCTTAGTCCCAGATGAATCTATCTACAATCAACTCCTACATCTAAAGCTCAGGGAACACTGCAGAAGAGGGACAGAAAAGTTCTAAAAAGCAGAGGACCAGGAAGTCTGATATGAGATTATATCTTCAATATATGATAAGAAATATTCAATAATGAAATGTTAAATAACATGGTGACCTAAACAAAACATGTTGACACCAGGTAATATACCAACATGGGGACAGGGATCTTATAGAGTCCTATCATGACAGCTGACAGAAAATTAGTCTTTCCCAGGACCAACTGGTCAATCCTAAAAATATATACAATATGAACAACACTAAATTGACTTGGCAAGTTGTGTTTACATATTTATTCATGTGTATGTGAGTGTGTGTGTGTGTATATATATATATATATATATATATATATATATATATATATATGTATATATATGTATATATAAAAAAGGAAAAGAGGCTATGAACTTGAGAAGGGGAAGGGGCAATAATATAGAATAGCTGGAGAGAGGAGAGCAAAGGGTAAGTGACATAAATATAGTATTCATATGAAATTTTCAAAAATTAATTATAAGAAGGAATTTTCTTAATGAAGGTACAAATTCCATTAAGATGAAATGTGTTATTTTAAAGTTAAAAACAATTACCATCAATATGGAAAAGACATGTATGCCTGACACACATGATGCATACATAGCTAATGAAATGAGATTATACTACATTTATTATGACATTATTTTGTCACTTCTGGATTCTAACGACATGACAGCTCCTAAGTGTCTCATCTGCTGTTTCACAGAAAGAATTTCAAGAAAGTGAGTAAAGCCATGGCTTACAGACTCAGAAGTGCGTATTTACAGATAAGAAACTCAAGTTCAAGGTTAATAGCTTATCCAAACTCTTCAATACAATGAGGTCAAGCCTAGAACTAAGGTATCTTAGAAAACAGAACGAAAACATCAAGGCTTCTTCCCTTTTCTCCACAGTGTTGCTTCAACCACCTCAGGAATAAAATGCATTTGCCTAGGATGAGCTTGGTAAAGCTAGGAAGAAACCAGCAGGTGAGCAATGCTTAAAGATTGTAAGGACAGCACGAGCCTGTTAAGAGAGAGAGAGGCAGCAACTCTACACACCAAAATGACTGCCATTGTGCTCTCACACAGTGTGACTGCTATTAAGAGTTACACTTATGTTAAATAAATACAGGGATTACTGTTAAAGCCATTTATAATCAGAGCTTAGCCTTTTAAGCATTTTAAAGAGGAGGGCAACACAAATATTCTGCAACCTAAAAACAAATGCATTATCATTTAAACTAGTATAAACCTATATAATGAGATTAACTTAAATAGTGTATTTACACACATTAAAAATAACAGTCCTATGAATTAAGTGTCATTATTTGAAATGTATATTCATTTACTTTCTAAAAAAGATTCATTTTTAGTTCACGTGTATTGGTGTTTTACCTGCATACATGTCTATGGACCATGTATGTTGTCTGTGGACCATCTCTTCTGGCCCCATGGTGTCCACAGGGGCCAGAAGAGAGCGGCCATTCCCCTGGAATGAGTTACAGATGGCTGTGAGCCATCATGTGGCTGCTGGGAATCAACTGGGGAACTCTGGAAGAGCAGCCAGCTCTCTTTGCTGCTGAGCCATCTCCCCAGCCCTTCATCTTATTTTTAAAATACCACTTGGAATGCCCCCCCCCCCCGCCCCGCCCAAAGCAGGATGTATCCTGAAGTTCAAATTATGTTTTAAGTTTAACTTTATTTTTGACATTACCTCGTCCCTTAACAATGCCACCAAAGCAGAGTTTTTCAAATAGAAACAAAGTGACTATAATATACAAGCCATTTCTTGGTATACAAAACTTGAACCTACTTTTGATCACAGTTCTGGAATATCGTGTACGTAGAACAGAAGCATAAAGGATTCTGACACTTCATGAAAAGGTGACCAAAACAGCTCCTGAGTAAACTATTCCTACCTTCTTACCCAAGTACATTCTATTTTCTTCCAGTTCACTGCTTGCCTATATCCTATTTTATAAAGTCATGGAAAGGTTTTCTAATTAGCATATACTAGCTATCTTCCATATATTTGTTTCATTTCAAACTGATAATAAAAAAAGAGAATTCTTTTCATCAAAAGCCACTATTAACATATAGCAGCTTCACATCACTCTCAAAACAACTTCTATAAAAAGTGGAATTAACATTATATCTATAAAGCTGAAATTCAAATATCAGTAAGTATCTGTACTTACCTTAAATTTTCATTAAATCTTACAGTAGCTGCACAGTGGAATATGACATTTGTAGAATCTATAATGATCTCCTTATCTTCTTCACTGAGAGCCAATTTAGGTTGGGTGAGTTCACTGTTGATCGCTATAATTTTCTCTCTAAAATCTGGATTTTCATCTCTCAACCTGTCGAAAAGCTATCAAATGGGAAGATATTTATTCTATGGGTAGATATTTATTCTATTCTACTTTCAAAGCTGTAAACTCTTTCCCCACCAAAGACAGCTATTTTATCATTTTAGATTTCATGGAACACACAAGACTGCTCATCTTACAGACAAGAGAGTTAAGACTCAATGAGTTCAAGAGGTACTCCAAGAAACCAGATGGCAGTCAGCAACACTAACTGCCTATGCTCTGGCTAAATAGACCTGCCTCCTGCTTCAAAACAGGCTTAAGAAATAACAGGCATCTAGAAAATAATAGTCTCATACTCCAATGCTCCCAACTAATTGCCTGACTCTTAAAATATTTTTCAATGTTTAGTTACATGTGTATATGTCTATATACCCGAGTGCAGTGCTCATAGAGGCCTGAAAAGATGTGGCATCTCCGGGAGTTAAGAGTTACAAGTAGTTCTTGGAGGAAATGACATTAAACTAGAAACCTGAAGGAACAACAGGACTTATTGGCACATGTGTGAGTGATAGGGACAAAAGGAAAAGAAAAAGAAGATCTTAAAATTTCAAATCAGAATAGTGCTACTGCATAGGATAGATTATATATATATATATATATACACACACACACATACACACACATACATTTAAGGAAATAACATATACTTTAGAAAGTAATAGCAACTAGATATAACTACTAACTTTTTTCGTGTGGGTGGTGTTGGATAAATGCTAACTCTGGGGGAGGGGGAAGGACTATAGCTACTCTGCACAGTATACAAACCCTAGATAGAGTACCTAACAAGATACAACAATCTATCTGTGAAGTGAGTAAATATATTAGATTAGAAACACTTAAAGAATTTTGAAGATTCAAAGTCAAGTCACTGGACTGGTAACAACACATCACCTACATTATATACCAGAAGACAGGTCTAATAAAGGTTTAGTTTTGTGGGTCTGGAGTTCAGTGAGGGAGAAACAGAACCAATATAGATCATATTGACCACATACAGTTAATAACTGAAGGATCAAAGTCCTAAGAATGGAAAAGATTATCCAGATAGCCACAGCAATAAGGAATCCAAACTCGACAAAACTACTTCTCAATCTAATTTAAACCGCAGCCATCTGACTCACAAAAACAGAGCGTGCTGCACAACTGCTTCACTGGACCTAACAGAATTGTATCAAGGCTTATGGCAGGTGTCTTAAGAATATCAATATTTAAGGGGCAAGAAGGGAAAGAGGAACCCAGGGACCTAGGAGAGGGCCACAAGTTCTTTTTAGTACCTCAGTCTAGGTAGTCATGTTTACCAGCCATTATTTCTCTTTCAATATCATCTCCAGGTATTTAAGCCCACTAGTACTCCCATTGCTTCCTACTTTAAGTTTACTGATACCTTGTCAATGTTCTAAAACATACTTCATGATCAGCTATTTTACTTTCTGAGAGGATACTGAGGATAGAATCCTATCTCAAAAAAATAAAATTTTTGTCTATTATAAAAGAAAGCTTTTTTCTTTTCCTGATTCTAGTTCACTGCCATACTGCAGAAACATACCAAAATTTCCACAGATTTACTTTTGAATATTGAAGCAATATACTAAGCTAATAATGCTTCACAAAATTCACACACAAGCATGTGCTTTTATCCCCCTTCCAAATGATCAGCTTTGGTTCATTATACTACATCATACTGACCTTGCCACTGAGTATTTCTTCCACTCGCTCCTGGGGTGTCTGTCCAGCTTTCTGCCTCACCAAAACATACACTGAATTCACCTTGGGACAAGATCTCAGCAACTTTTCCAGAAGCACTTTTCCCAAAAAACCAGTGGCTCCTGTGAGGAGGATATTCTTGCCTTCATAGTATTCTGGGATTGAAACCATTTTGACTGTGAGAGAAACATGACAACATTAGTTTACAAATGTATGTTCAATCTTACTAAAACCTCCCAGTTTCCACATAAATATTTTAAAAGACTGAAAAAGAATCAAAATTGAATTTTGGCAATGGAAGAATCCAACCTTTGGTTCATTATACTACAGTGGAAGCAAGAATGGATTGCAGCTCCCTCAAGAGCTTGTTCTTTCCTGGATTATCTCAAACAAGTCACTCACCTTTTCTGGCCCCAAGTTTCTTTAGTACAGTTGTAGTTAAAAAAAAAAAATTCTCTAAAACTTCCTTATAGTAAGAACTCAAATATTGATCCAACGTCTGTTAAACTCTGAATACAACTGAATGATGATTCTCTGTTCCCAAAGAAATTTATACACTGAATGTATATCAGTAGACTCAACTCAGCTTGAATAACACTGCCAGGTGTCACATCACCAGTCATCAACCACTGAAACGGGAAGAGGTAACATCAAATGCTTTCTTCTACACATACTTGATAGTAACAAAAAAAAAAAGTTGTAAAAAATACACAAGAAAATGGGGTATATGTGAATGGGGTAAGTACAAGAAGATCTATGAAATATGTTACTACATAAGACTATATTATACTGAAATCCAAGCTGTATGCTATTTAGAAATCCACATGCATAGAATGAAATATTAAGACATGCCTGAGGGCATGCAATACAATTAGAGAAGAGAAAAAGCTTCAATAGTACTTTAGTCTCATTTAAGCTGAAAAGTCTAACAGATGCATGCATTTTATGTCCCAGATTCTAACTTATATGTGTTCTGAAAGTGCAACCCATGTTCCCTAGACAACCACAACCACTCCTCAAAAAGGTTTCTCTTTACAGCAAATGGAGAGCATCACAGAAAACAACTGTACACAAGGCAGAGATCAACAAATCATGGGGAGCCCATGCCCAACATTTACATCTATATCACAGCTCCTCCATCAGGGAACATCTATCTCTTAAGGGGAATGAAAAGATTTAAAAAGCCAGAATATCAGGAAGTCAGCCATAAAACAGTCTCTCTTGGAAATGGCTACATAAACAAGAGCAGTTTTCAATGGGCAAATTAACATGGGAGGGAGAAATTTAGCAACATCTCACCCTTAGACAAAGAACTATAGGCAACTCCTAAATGCTGGAAGAAGGAGAATTATCCTTTTCCTTACTGGTTGTCTAGCCCAGAAGGGTCAATCTTGAAGCCATATACATAAAAGAAGTAAAAATGGACTCAACAGGCTCCATCTATTTTTGCATATATATATATATACACATATACATATACACACATATACATATACACACATATACATACATATATGATATAGCAAACACAAAGAAAAAAAGGCTATCAACTTGTTGAGTTGTGGGGAGTGTGGGAGGAGTTAGAGAGAAGGTAGTCGAGAATGGTTGAAGGGAGATCATTTTATTTCAATTAAAATATTTTTTTAAATATAGAAACAAAAATCTATAGATAGCAAAAGGGGGTTGGAACAAAACAGAGTAACTTCTAGAACAGATGAGGATGAACTGACAGAGAGGCCATTGTAGGAGAAAAGAACTGTAAGGAGATCAGAGCTGTATTTATCATCTCCTCAACTGAAGTCTTAGAGAAAACATCAAACTCAGGATCAACAAGCTTGATCAGACAGAGTATGAAGTCAAGGTACTCAAAAAGCATGCACACAGAACAGCCAAACCACTCCTGTCAGTTTGATTTCCTGTATAAATGCTACTCCAGCCTTAATATCTGTATATGTTTGAGAAGGGTATCCAGATGGGTGCTTGAGACAAAACTGAAATAGGCTAAGCTTTAGGGACAAGGAAGCTTCACAACAATATAGGTTCTTACCATTCTTGAGATTGCCCACCAGAACTAGTTTAATAAGACCCTGTTGCTGAAGACACCACATACACTGATTGTAAGACATAGCTGGAACCAAGCTGGAAACTTTCTTCCTGCTTCCATAATACCTGAAAGTACTATGCAGTTTGCTGGAGGAATAAAGGCATCAACTGTCTTTTACTTAGCCATGAACCCTAAAGTCAGCAATACCAATTGGCCAGGCAAGATGAGTTCAACCATGCAATGGTGTATAATTGTTATGGGAGTAGCCAACTGCTTTTTATTTTACTGTATTTGAGGCCTACTCAACAACAGAAAATTCGTATCTGGTACTGTAACTTGATCTAAAACCCCATGGCTACAGACACCTTAGACACTTAAAGAGAAGCTTACTGTTGTTGTTCAGGTAAATTACCATAGCAATTTTCCAAATATTTCCAAATAATTTTCCAAGCTGTTTTCCAAATATCTACATTTATACCCAGACAAATGCTATTCTAAGATTGAGAAACTTCTCTTTTCAATATACAGTAGTGAATGCAGAGATCAATAGCTGTTCAATGTGCTAAGAGTTAAGTGTCAGTTAAGTGTGCAGCCCTCAACAAGGACATTTTTACCCCTTCTAAGACTCAGAAAACTTCAAGGAAAAGGGACAAGAACTGGAAGACAGGAAGAGGACTACTGAAATGTTGTCTTCTGGGTACAGCATAGCCAATGTAATCATCATGTAATAACAGCTAAGGCTATCTGCCATAAGTCTAAACAAGATAGCCTATTAACAGTTGCACTTACTCTTCCCTGCTGAATTACTGAGTACTAATGGGTTCAGGGGAAGGCGCAGTATTGTCTTCAGTTCTGTACCCCTAAGAAACCCACCAAGTTCTGATGAATAGTCTCAAATTCATGGTCACAGATAATCCTAGTTAAATTCTATGGATCAGAAAGAGAGAGAGAGAGAGAGAGACAGAGAGACAGAGACACAAAGGGAGAATTAGAGTAGAAGACTAATGGGTTAGATAGGAGATAAGGGATAACGTAAAGGGCTTAAGGGATTATACACATATAAAGTTATCAAAACAAATTCATTAAAAGTTTTAAAGTTGGCTGGGCAGTGGTGGCGCACACCTTTAATCCTACTTGGGAGGCAGAGGCAGGTGGATTTCTGAGTTTGAGGCCAGCCTAGTCTACAGACTGAGTTCCAGGTCAGCCAGGGCTACACAGAAAAACCCTGTCTCAAAAAACTAAAAAGTTTTAAAGTATTATATCTACAAAAAAAGTACTACCAAAAAGAAAAAAAAAACAAAAAAAAACAAAAAAAAGATATACCATGTTTGGAAATCAGCAAGCCAGATAAAGGTAGAAAATTCAAGAAATAACTTACAAAGAATTAGTGAATGAGTTTAACAAGCAAGTAGCTAGATATGGCACTCCTAAGAACAGCAAAAAAATTATCATTCCCTCCAGGAGAGGGGGAAAACTCTTAGCAACTAGAAGTTTCTCCAAGTGACACTGTAGTCTCTGATTCAAAAGTTTGGCAAAAAGAAGTTAAGTCTCACAAAATGCTGTGTACCAAATATTACAACTGCCTTCAAGGAATTCACTAAGGTTTGCTTGCCAGAAGTGTTTTCCAGCAGCTGTTTTAAAAAAGAATATTTTCATTTAAAATCTCCTTGAGAGAAACATACCACAGAGCTACTTAAGATATATTAACTAAAAATTCAAATCCAGATTCTGCCACTTAAGCTAAAGCTATTACTAATCAGAACCTGTTTATTTGTAAAAGCACATAGCATGTAGGTCTTATAGGCAAATAAAAACCTAAAGTGACCACGTGAAGAACTAGAGAATGACTAGGATAGCAACATACAAACAAAACAAAATGAAACAAAAAAGATTAATTAAAGCTTCCAATACAATGTTGTAATGGTTAATTTCAATTTTCAACTAGATTAGATTTAAAAAACCAAGGCATTAATGAGACATTCCTCCAAGTGAGACTGTAGGGTATTTCCAGAGAGCTTTAAACAAGGAAAGGAAGAACCACCTTCAATATGGGTAGCACTATCTCATGGGCTGGGGTGCTGGACTGAGTAATACCTTCAGATACTATTTCTCAGCACACATGCATGGGCAGAATCAAGTCTACACTAGTATATTTTAACTAAACTCCACAGTTTCAAAAAATTTAACAAAATTTCTACATACCTTTCAGTGAGATAAATCACATCAATCATAGAAATAACTGAGCGCACAGCACCAAAAGAGAAGTTCAAAGGAATTGTAAGGGCTGGAGTGGATTACCTTAAAAATTCTATTCAGTTCTAAAGTGTACAACTCAAATACAGGAGGAAAAACATATCCTTTTTATAAGGGGATCCTGCCATTTACTGAGTGTCTGTAATAGATGACAACTCGCTCTATGAAGAGATAGATGTGAAATAAAGTGAATACTATATGAAAAATCCTTCAAAACTTCAGCTTGGTCCACATACAAAGCCAACAGGCCAAAATGCAGTAGTGTGAAAATATGTTAACTGGTTCAGGCAATTTCACTTTCCAAAGATCTCTCTGAGGGACATTTTCAAATGCAGCCAACCACTGGAAGCAAAATACAAAGAAGCCTATTGTCAAACTTAGATCTGGACTTGGAAAATCACCAGCTGGATTTAACTGTTGTCATAATCAATTTTAATAAAAAATATATCATACTCAGTCAAGAAGTAAGCATATAACTAACATCAGTAGATTTATTTCCTGTTCCATCAAATATGACCTCCTTAAAGACCTTACCCAGATAAACTCATATACTGGAACACTAGTAACAAAAAACCAGGTCAGTAGAGAAAATAGATCAAGGTACAAGAAGCTCTGAGGTCTTGTTCACTTGTTGTTGATTACACATAATCAAGGAAACCCCATGCAGATAAATGATTTTGAAAATGAATTGGATTTAAATGTTTTTTGAAAACAAGCAAGCTATGGATGGCTATGAAGAAACTGTGCAGCCACAGCTTCTTGACCGTATCTTGTCCCAAGCTTCTCCATTTAGGTACCAACGTAAAGGTGAATAACTCAGTACCTTATTTATACAAAAACAACAACCATATATCAGGAGTAACTTGGTACATTAAATTTACCAAGACACACTAGAGCAAGGCAATGGAAAACAATACATGTAAATGGCCTGCAAATGTAGGACAGAAATGAATCAAAGCAAAACCAAGGCACATAGACTGCAACATAGAGCAGTAAACCATCACTTTCTCAAGGATTAATCCTATTTCCTCTCAGCCTCTGCCAAGATCACCAGGCAACAAACTCCTGGTTTTGTCCTCAGCTCAGCACGATCCTCCTATAATTAACAATGTCCACTTTGACACTATCCAGACCTTTCACCTTTCTATCAACTGGATTATGAGCCTAATACTGGCCACCTGTATTCAATGTACTGTTTAGCTCCTTTATATTCTCTAACTTTTTACAACATCTTGTAATCTAAATATTATTTGAAGTGTATCATGCAATTTTAGTGTTGCATTGTTAGCAAATAATTTAATGACTATAAGAATCACAATTTCATGTGAACCCATGAATATAGGTGAAAATGAACATTTAAATGACTTGCAAACTTCACATTCAATATATTTCTGACACTGTCGAAAGACATAAGCCATAGCTTGTGTAACTGTCATAGCTCATTCATGGCACCTGGCATGGTCAGCAGGATTGTGATCACCAAGGACAGAATGTAATGAACAGAAATTACTGACAAAATAACTGAAAATTATATGAAAAAATTTTCAAGAAAATTAAGTCATCTGGTGATACAGGCAAAATTCAGTACCCATACCAGACATGTTTGAATTAATAAACAAGTGATTTTTCAAAAAAATCATTAATTTTATAGTCTAATTGTTAAGCCTCAGTAATACGGTTACTTAAAAGACAAATTTCTATTTATTGGTTAAATACACTTAATAATATACAAATAATAACAATTGTTAAATAAATTAATGACTTTAGCAAAACCAGGCTTTTATCAAGTATATGCAGGTTCAAAGAAATAAACCAGAACTACTCACTCACTGGCTGACAATAATTAATAAGCCCCCAAACACTCCTAAGGGCTCTGGTGCTAGTCTCAGACTATGCAATACATGCATGTAGTTCCTCCCTTTAATTTCAAGACAGGGTTTCTCTGTGTAGCCCTGGCTGTCTTGGAACTTTCTCTACAGACCAGGCTGGCCTCAAACTCAGAGATCCACCTACTTCTGCCTCTCAAATTCTAGGATTAAAGGCATACGCCACCACTGCCCAACCATACATATACACCCCTTTAACAGGGCTAGTCTGAAACTTTTAAACATAGAAATGGAGATGAACCATAATAGTACTAATAAGAGTAAAAATGGGTGTGATAACTTTGGAAAGCTTCCCAGCAGTATTTAGGTACATTTTCAAACATACATGGGCAGTAAACAATATTATCTTTAAAAAATCTCAAATGCCCATTGGTAGTAAAATATAATTACAGCAACATATCTTATATAGCAATGCAGTTGAAAACAGCTCTAAATATTAGCCAAAGAATAAAGATGACAAAATAATATAGTCTGTGAGATTCTCTTTATGTAATGTACACACACACATACACACACACACACACCCCAAGATACCGTAGGGAGAAGGAAAAGACACAAAGTAGGCTTTATGGGGATCTAATTCTTTCAACTTCCTTGGCACAAGTTGGCTATGAGTGAGCTTGCTTTATGATTATTCACTAATAAAGCTGTACTTGTAAACATCTGCTTAGACTTGAGGAAGTGCTTTATACAGCATCTCCTATATCATTCCTATGCTGCATCATTCCTCCTAAGTATTCCTACATGAAGCCCTCCATATCTAACTGGATTCTAATGTAAACAGTTGTATGACTTAAAAAGTAAGATATAAGCTAGAGAGATGGCTTAGACGAGAACATACTATTCTTTCAGAGAACCTGAGATGGGTTCTCAGCACTTACTGGACAGCTCACAAACTCCTGGAACTCAGCTCCAAGGGATCAAATGCTTTTGGCCTTTGCAGGCACTAGCACTCAGCTGCACATACACACACACACACACACACACACACACACACACATATTAAAAAAAATAAATCTTATTTTAAAAAACTAAATGAAAAATAGTTTCAAATACTCCCTAAAAGGAAGAAATCCAAAATGTTTTAAACCATGGGTCAGCAAAGATTTCCATAAAGGGCTAAAGAGTAAATTATTTTCAGTTGTGTGGCCCATTGCTCAGAAACAACTTTGCAATGTCTATTATAGCATAAAGTGGCTTGTGTTTGAAATTGTTTGTCATCCCATCAAAAGTCATGCTGCAGTTTATTCTACACTGTAAATTATTAAGGGAGTAGAAATCTAATCCAGTTACTATGTTTAGAGGTAGTCTTTGAGAGGTAATGAGGTCATCAAGTGGAGTTTCCCCGCACACACACCCAATTAAATACTGATGGCTTTGGGATGGGGGACAAGGCAAAGGATACAGATACACATACATTCCCTGTCTCTTGCTACATAACCTTGGGACTTTATGAACAAGAAAGATAACACCATATGCAGCTCCTTGAGCCTTCAATTCTAAGCTAAATAAACTCTTCTTTATAAATTATTCAGTCTCAGATATTTCACTACAGTAATGTAACATGGACTAAACAAAGAATATACACAAAATGGTAGGACTATGTTTCAGTAAAACTTAAAAAAAAAACAAAAAATCAAAAAAAACCCAGAAAGCCACCATTTGCAGACCATGGTTTGCCAAGACAAGTTCTAAACAATAATTTCTAGTATTCCACAAGCATTCAGGAAAATGAAGCATGAATGAGAAAAGTACCACAGTTTAGAAATGTACTACTACTAACACAGAAGAACATCACCTAACATGGCCAATGACTGGAGTTACATAGTATCAAGCCAGGCATGGCTCTCCCCATACTATTTCACACTTAAGGAGCCAACTATATGAAGACTTTTAACCATTACCCTAAAAACATGACAGAAGGCCAAATGTCACAGCGACTATAATTAAGGCCCTAGGCAAATGGCTTTCTAAAGATGACGCCTAAGCTTCATGCCAAGATAAATCTGCATTCTTCCCAACACACAGGAAGACAGACACAGCTACAAAAATATACTCTAAATATTTAAGGCTGGAACAGCTTTTCAAGCAAGCACAAGAAATAATAGGAGAAACAATATTTTATATACCAAAGATGAAAGATCACAAGAAGGTTGGGAACACAGAATAAATATATCATCTGGGTACATGTGCTTATGGATTATACATCTGTATGTTACCAAATCTCAGTAAATAGCAATAGATGCAGAAAAAAGTATTATTCTGATTTTATAACACTATATAACAAAGTAATTTACTAAAAACACTTAATTCTCTCACAATTTCTTCAAGTCAGAAATTTAGAAAAAGTTCCACAAAACGACTGCAAATGAGCAGCCCTGGTTCTTGACTTAAGTGTCATTGCCTCTCCCAACAAGGCAGTCCAGGCTCCTTTACAGCACAAGCTAGTTAGACTGCTTACAGAGCTGCCAATGTGCTCATAACCAGAATCTGAATGACCAGGCAGATCTCCCACCTTTTCTGACAGTCAGAAGTCACTACAGTATAACTTTTAATTGACAAGTGACAGTCCAAACTCAAGACGTGAACACTACCTCACGATGGCAAGCATTTCTAATGGTTTAGAATGAGGCTCGAATGGTGACTCAAGCTGCGGCTGTGGCTGTGACTATAGGATCCCCTCACCCAACTTGGCTACTGTTTTTTGCAGTTCAATGTCAAAGAAGAAAAAGATGAAGATGAATTAAATTCTGAGGACAAGTATCTCACCCCTTTAGTCCTGCTGTCATTGAATACCACCTTTAACTACAGCTGAGGGATGCAGAGGTGGCTAGGTCAGCATGTACAGTCTATATACAAGCATAGCATGGTCACAAACTTGTCTTTTTGGGGACATGTCCAAGACAAGCACTCACAAAGCAAACTACGAGCACTCACAAAGCAAACTAAGTGCAGTACCCCCCAACCCTCCCCCCAAAAGATCCTAGGCTCAATGCAGAAAGAACAAAGTGTGGCCCGGAGGGATTTATTTATTAGAAACCACTGGGGACTCCATAAGATAGATAGGGACTCTCAACAGTACCTTGCCTTAGTTGTTCAAGGAGTCTCTGGGTCCCTTCTCAGTCACCAAATCTGTCAAAGAAAATATAAGAACAATTTAGTTTAACAATCTGTTTTTGCTTTTCAGTGACGGAGAGTGGTCCCAGTGCCTTGCAACATGCAGTTTAATAAACCCTAACTGACTTCATTTTCTATTCTATAATCAAACTATACTTCACTCCATAAGACAAATAAAAATTCCAAGGATCTTTTGTTTGTTTGTTTGTTTGTTGCATTGAAATAATCTTGCTATGTAAGTCAGGCAAGCCTTGCATTCAAGAACCTCCATCTCCTAAATGCTAGGATTATAAGCATACACCATTTATTATAAAAAGGTTGGTGTTGTATACCAAAACAAACAGACAAAAAGGCTAAAAAAGAAGAAATGAAACAAAAGGTAGCCCACAATTACACTCAGTTTCCTTGTAAAGTTAGAGACAGGTTTAGAACAGAAAAATAACTGATTGGTTAATGTTAGGTTTTTAAAAGATTAAGGTTAATATTAGGCTTTAAATTTTTTTAGATTAAGGAAGAGGGAACTTTATCATCATACCAGATGAAAAAAACCACAGGATGTTTCATGGTTAGTTATAATCCTAATATTCCAGAAGTCAAAAAACAGCTGAGATCTTCAGCTTGGTAATATGCGACTTCTACATGAGTGACTCCATTTTTATTTATACAGGGTATAGTAGGGACTAGTATAGGAACCTTACTACAATGACTTCTTGTAATTTTTATTTACCAAATGAGTACAGGAAATAATTGGTGTGAGTGCGTGTATATGAGCCCACATATGTGGAGGCCAGAGTTCAACCTCAGGTGCCATTCCTAAGGAATCACCCACTTTTTTATTTTTGAAAGTCTCACATTAGCCTAGAGCACACTGAATATGCCAGGCTGTGTAACCCAGTGAACCCCAAGGATAAGCCCAACTCCATCTCCACAGTGCTGGGAAAACAAACACATCACAGCTGTCTTTTTTGTGGGTTCTGGAAATCAAACTCAGGTCCTCACGCTTGACTGACATGCACTTCACCTACTGAGCCATCACCTTTCTCTCCAGACCCCTTCCCACGTTATATTTTAAGCTAGCAAAACTTTTAAAAATGTGTTCCCATGGGCCTCATACTTTCAAATGTTTATACACACTGACACACATAGACACACAGACAGACACACACACACACACAGTTCTGAAGACACATTGGAAGATAAAGATCTAGTTAGTGTCTTTTGTACTCTATTTTGCTAACTACAAAAGGTAAACTAATATACTTATTAACAAGAAAATTGTATATATTTATTATATACATGTTTTGAACACATGTACATTGTGAATGCAATCTATATGTAGTCTTTTCATTAAGAAAGTATAATACAGACAACAAATAAACAACCAAAATGCAAACTCAAAATGTACAAACTATGGTCAAAGAGCAAAGAACAGTGAGTTCTTTTTCCTCTTCTCTAAAATTAAGGCTTATCAGGCAGTTTTCCACAGACAAAAGAATAGCTTTAGCATCTTGGATAACATTTCTTTTTTTCAATAAAAGATGCTAGTGTCCAACTCTGTTGTAAGCATCCATTGAAATAGACATAATAGCCACTCTGTTTGCCTACACAGACACTGATATAGCAATATCTTTATTCTATGTCCCTAATGTCTAAGGCAGTTGGTATTGAGGAATCTCAATGGTGCATTAGATTAGTTCTTGGGCTATTAAACGACCATTTTGTACATTGATACCCTTCTATAAGCACAGCACTTTTGCAAGAACAAGAATGCTTCTAGGATCTTATTATCCTGAAAATTTTAGATGTCTCAAGAATAAGCAACTTATACTACATCAGAGAGGAAGTACCAATCCTATGACACTAAAATTATACACTTACAAAATATTATAACATTTTCAGTATTATCCATTTTCTTTTGTTTCAGTTTTTAAGCTTAAGGCCTACACTGCTAATTACTATAAAGCCTATAGAAAATGAACTATGTTAATGTTCATACATAGCATGATAAAAAAAGTAAAAAGAAATGCCAAAAAAAAATACAAACGATTCTGACAATAAGTTTAGTGGGGTGGGAGAATGGGAATCATTTTTAACACTTGGTAAAAACATATTTAATTCCATTATAGAGAAAGAATCCTTCAAAGAAATATGCCCATTAAGTCAGTCATATGTGATTTTATTTTAGATAAACTACTTTATAGACAAATGACTGGGCTGTATTTATTCTTTACCTTAATAAAAAATGTTTTCATATTAAGAAAATTTTATCTTAATATTTTTAGCCTCAGAGAAATAAAGTTTTTAACACAAAGGTGTACTATTTCTACTTCATGTTACCAAAGATGTAATTTTCAAATCATGTTAAATCAGCAAAGGAAACTAAAATACTCTCTTTGGCTTATAAAGTCATGAAGATTGATACTGTACATAATACATTATTTCATGATTAATATTTATTAAAATACGGAGCTTAAACTGATGTCAAAGAAAAATGTAGCCTGTAATCCTAGCACTTGGGAGGCAGAGGCAGGTGGATTTCTGAGTTTGAGGCCAGCCTGGTCTACAGAGTGAGAGCCAGGGCTACAGTGAGAAACCCTGTCTTGGGAAAAAAAAAAAAAGAAAAGAAAAAAGAAAGAAAGAAAAAAAAGAAAAGAAAAGTGCACTTTAACCCTAAAACATTACATATAGATTATATGACCCAAAATGGAATCAAATTAGTAATCATGTATCCTGCAGTCTAAAGTTCATTAAACTCTATTTACAAAGTTAAACTTTCAAAACAGGGTGACAAAATTGGGTATTCTACAAACGCACCAATAACTGCAAGCATAGTTATGATTTAATATGATTACCACATTGTATGTAATCCTTAAAGCAGGAAATTTTTCTGACTCCCTGTCTCAAAGGTACACTATACTTTACTCTTCTATTACTTCTTCATAAGGTTTCTGAATCTGGGTTTTTTTTTGTTTTTTTTTTTTTTAAGGTTAAATCTAGAAACAGGTAAGTTTTGTTGTGAAATGAGGCTGGGAAACTGTAAACTATATCCAATCAGATTAGTGAAAGTACATTAACATATCAAAGACTACAAGATATCCAGAAGTAAAGAAACTAAATGAACTTCAAGTCAGGCCCTTCACAAATTTCTCAATACACCTAGGAAAACAATGCTCGTTGTGATAATCAGATCAGCCATCTAAGTAATACTTCTCTAAAAGTGGGACAAACTTCTGAATATAAATCACTTAAGAAAGGACAATTGTCCTTTGATGCATAAGGCTATATATGAATAAAAATGTTAAACTAGTTACTAAGAAAAAAATTATCAAAATACATGAAAGAAAGACTTCTATCTGTATTCAAGTACTAAGCCTGGTTACTTCAACTAGTAATGCTAGCTCATTTGATACTCAGAAACTCTGATAGTAATTTTCAAGAAATACCATTTCCAGTTAAATTTTGCTGTCTTTACCTAGTTATGGTTTTCAATTATTTGTCTTGATTTTTAACTGAAAAACCCAATCACCATTAGTTTAGATTCATTGTCAATTTAGTTTTGGTTATTATCAAACTTCTACAATTTCATCATTGGCTTTCTAACTAACCAAGATTCAGTTTTTGTAATTCAGTTAGGAACCATATTCCTAACGAAAATTCACCCAAAACACACTTGTATCTTAGTAACAGTTATTATGCCACTAGGAAGGTTGAAGTTTAAAAAGTGTCAGAGTCACTCTTATGAATCCTTGTTGATTTAGGGGATATAAATGTGGGAGAGGAAACTCTCTGGCCACAGCAAGCAAAGGTGATAAAGAATTCACAATCAGGGCCGTCTGCAAGGATCTGCATCCTTCTGGTCTCTAGTTATGAGAAGGAATATTTTCAAGGAGGTCTTTAAAGAACTAAATGCTATAATGTCTTCTCAAAAATCAGTATCTTTGAAGACATATCATGAAGGGCAAGCTATGTAAAAGTCATCAGGGTAGTAATGACTAGTGATTTTCTGGATTCCCAGTATATTTTCAGTTGTAAAACTAAATTAAGTACCTGGCACCCTATCCTAAAATAAGCCTTGTAACAGTTAACAATACTAAGAACGCAGCAGAAATAAACGTTTGAGAACATATAAACTCAGAGCACATGGTCAAATAATCAGTCATAGAGCTAAAATCTCTAGCACTAAAACATATTGGTCTCTATATACTAAGACCCATAATGAAAAGATAGGCAAATTTAAAAAAAAAAACATTCTGTGTATGAATGTGGGTGATGAATGTGGGTGCATGAATGCCATAGCCCATGAAGTCAGGGGAGAACTTTCTAGAGTTAGTTCTCACAAAGATGTACTGCTCCTGAAAGATCTGCCCATGTCTACGTCCTGTTGCTTTAGAAATACTGGGATTAGAGATGAGAATCATCCTACCTAGCTTTTTACATGAGTTCCAGGGATCAAACTTGGGTCACATCTTATAAAACAAACAGTTTTTTTTTTTTTCCTTAAGTCATCTTCCTGGCTCTAGCCAAAATTTTAAAAAATATAAAAGACTTAAAAAGAATCAGGGTAATCAGTTACTACACTACTGGGACCACCGTAACCTTGTTTGGGCAAGTTAATTAACATCTTTGGTTCCTGTTCAGTTCTCTGAAAGGCTAGATCACTTATCATCCTCTAGTTCACAATGTCTGTATTTCTCACTACCAGTCACTGGAATAAATTGTTTCTTAGTCTTACATTTGATACTTAGGGAATTATTAACTCCAAAAGGTCACCAAGGTTATCACTTTAAAGCAATTCACCTACTGTTTACAATCTATCAATCAATTTATCAAATGTCCCATTATTAGCCAATTTACCTGCTTCTTCTCTCCTGAGGATTCTGCTTATAGTAACGACCTAATATTATTTTGACCTATACTTTAAGTACAATCAGCAAGTTTTTTTAAAAAAAAAAAAATCACATGTTTCTAAGAAAGGGGATGATGAGTGATTATGGGCCTCAGAGTTTCACAATCAGTCCAACTGGTCACTAACCCTGCAGCATTACTTTCAACCCAGATGTGAGCTTCAAAAAAAAAAAGTTTTTTTTCCTCCACAAACCTTGTTGTTTAAGAGTAAGTTAAAGAATTTTCTTCTGCTACAAGAAAAATAAAAGGTATTTATGCATTTTACTATATTCCACTTTCTGTTCATTCACGAAGACACTGCCCTACATCATGTATACAAAACACTATACATGCACCTATTTCAAAATCTTTTGTAGTTACTTCTATGTTATTGAACAGCTTATGGCTAAAAATGGTGGCATGTACCTGTACTCCCAGCACTCTGGAAGCTAAGGCAGAAAGTTAATTAGTCAAGTCAGTACAGCCCACGTAAGAAGCCCCACCTCAAAACAATGGTTAAACAAAAACCTGGCTATGGCTTACTTTCCCCCCCAAGAATCCAACTGAGACTCTACTTGGTCTACTTTTTAAGCTAGTATTTACATGATAACCTTCATAATTTTATAATTCCTATTAAATCACTTACTTGTCAAAAGTAATCATAATATATAAAACAGAACAGAGTTGAGTTTTTATAATATGTTTTCTGCCTAACACTTAAGAATAAATTACTAGCTAAGACTATCTAGCTCATGGGTAGACAACAGAGCACTTGCCTAGCATAAGCAAAGCCCTGGTTTCACTCTCTAGCACTGAACAAAGGGGTAAGGATATCCAGCCAGGATCCACAGACCTCGAAGAATTTTTTTACTAAGTTTTCAAAGGAAAGTTGGGGAACCACTGAGCTACAGCTACAGCTTAGGTTTGAACATTTTAAGAAGCCACTAAAGTTATACCAAAAATTAAATATCGTTGTTTTCTTCTAAAGAGACAAGACAAATCTTTATGAAGATGCTCAGAGAGGTTCATAAACCTTAAGAACGCCTGCATTCTAGGAAATAAGTTATTCTTAGAATACTTCATAAGATGCTTCACGGTATAAATTCGCTCAACTCAATGATATCTCATGAATGTTTACGCCTACATTTCTAAAAATTCCATGAAATGCAATAAACTATATATTTCAAAATTCTAAGTTTCTGAAGTGGTTAACACATGTCTATATACACAAAAGAGACATAATTCAAAGGCTCCAAGTGATTTATACTTAAAAGATGGTGGCACACACCCACTAATACTTTAGCCAAAGTGCATCGATTATTACATGTTAGAATACAATATTTATAAGATACTGGCTCTTTTTAATGGAATGTGCCAAATAATCCACCAGGGACAATGATACATTCACAAAACATTGTGCCTTGGTACAACAAAAGGCTTTTTCCAAGAACTGATACAAGATCTTCACTGTGCCCATAATATCATATTTGGGTCTAAAAGATAAAGAGACACAGATTAAGATATAATTTATTCTGTAAAGACAAAATTAGATTTTTTTATCTCTATGCATAAATATGTGTAAGTTCCTTTCCCACACCACCTACTAGTCCTCCTCTCTCAATCTAAATTCAACTTAATTCCAAAGTAGCTTAACTCCCTCCCTGTCTGTAGTGTAGCTTTACTACCCTGTTCTTAGCACAGGTCTTAGGCTCCCTCCTAACGCGTTCCCTGCCCCAGGGCACCTTACTATATCTGACTTCTCTTGCACAATACAGTTGAAAGCACAGTTTCAAAATACATTTATATGAAAAAAAAAATCCATTCCACTTCAATTAACATGCCTATTAGGCTGTATGGCAATATTTTTTTATTTCTTTAATTTGCTTCGAAATTGTAGGAAAAGTGAATGGAGTTACAAGCTATGAAGCAATATGGACCAAAAAAAATGTATTAACTTTTAAAGCTGGTGGATAATAGAAGGATTCTTAAAGTCTGGTCCACGAGTTTTCTCCTTTATAGATTTGTTAAAAATAGAGCTGATTGCTGGGCAGTGGTGGCACACACCTTTAATCCCAGCACTTAGGAGGCAGGTGGATTTCTGAGGTCCAGGCTAGCCTAGCCTGGTCTACAGAGTAAGTTCCAGGACAGCCAGGGCTATACAGAAAAACCCTGTCTTGAAAAACCAAAAAGACAGACAGACAGACAGACAGAAAGAAAGAAAGAAAGAAAGAAAGAAAGAAAGAAAGAAAGAAAGAAAGAAAGAAAGAAAGAAAGAAAGAGGGGGGGAGAAAAAAAACCAACCAACCACCACCACCCCAAAATAGAGTTAATTTAGCTTTGCTAAACACATTTATTTAGGCAAAGGTACCTTTCAATGAAACTTCTCTCTTTCTGTCACACACACACACACACACACACACACACACACACACACACAGCACATGGACACACACTGCCCCCAGATAAGGGTCTCATTATCTAGCTCTGGCTGTCGAGAAACACTCTTTAGACTAGACTGACCTTGAACCTTCAGAGACCCACCTGCCTCTGCCTCCCAAGGGCTGAAATCTGGCATTTTTTTGTTGTTGTTATCTGTGGTCCTGGGGACTGAACTCTAGGCCTTACACATGCCAATTACTTTTTCTGCCACTAAGCTTCGATGCTAGATTTTCAATAGCTTTTAAAAAATTATACTTTACCAACATGTTTTCATTAGCTCAGATAAGAGATGCCATTTATCTATTTCTTTACTAACAATTTAATTAGTATCTGCTATCTAAGATAGTCTGTCTCAGCAAATGTAAGATAACAAAAGGAATTCATCAACACAATCACATCCTTAGGAATTCATGATAAAAATGACAGAAGGAAGAAAGGGAGATAAAAAGGGGAAACAAGGTAAAAAAAAGCAATAATCGTTTTTAAAGTTCTCCCCGCTGTGATAGATGAGGAAACTAAAGTGCAGAGAGGGGAAGTTACTTGCCTACAGTTAAACATGAAATTGCTGACAAGGACAAAATTAAAACTCAAACCTGCTTATTCCAAGTTTGATGTGAATATTCTACTTTATGACACATTTTCTATACCGTATTAACTCAAGAGAATGCATAATAATTTAAAGAAAAGTAAATGAATGTTAAATAAAAATGGGGAGGTTAGGAAGAAAATGAAGACAATAGATTTTAAAAGCATTATACATAAAAACTACATGCAACTCCCATAGTTCCCCAATTTGCAGGTATATTTGACTTTAAGACCCAATATCTATTTCTAACATTTTAAAGATATAAATTTATCTTCTTTTCAAAAATACTGAAATGTAGAAACACATATCTACATATGTTGCAGGAAAAAGTAACATAATAGACCCTGTACAAAACAAACTCTCTACTATATATTTAGAGGTAGCATGGTGGCATATACCTTTACTCTCAGAAAGCAAAAGCAGACTATCCTTGAGTTCAGCATCAGCCTGGTCTCCCTAGAGAATTCCAAGCCAGTCAAGACAACACAGTTAGATTAGGTTTCAAAGAAAGTTGGGGAGTGGGCTGAGACCTATCCTTTAAGGTATTAAATAGCTATTAAATACTGGAGGCTATATGATACTTCAACTTCAGATATTAATAAAAAAGTCCTTTTCTTTGTGAGTTTAAGAAACAAGAAGTGGGTCTGGGTTTTATTTTGTCTTTTTCCTCTCATACAGGCTCTTGCTATGCAACCCAGGCAAGCTTCAAACTCAGAATCCTCCTGCCTCTGCCTCCCCAGTGCTGGGATTACAAGCACATGACACCATGCCTTGCCAAGGTAAGAACTATGACCTAGCTCTGTCACTTAGCTCTCTAACCTAAATTCTCTGAGTCTCATTCTCCTTATTTGTAAAATGTAGCACACACATAAGAAAACAAAAATTGTGATTATCTATGTAAGGAACATAATACAGTGACTAGATGAAACAGAAATCACATGTATACTTATTCCACAATCTCTACATGCCAAATAAAGGTTAAAACTAAATGGATTTATAATATTTATCCCTCTTCATGTATGAGATTGAACTCTATATGCACTGACCCTTAGACAAATCCTCCTAGTTTGCTTGGGAATAATTACTTGCTAAACAAAGAACTATGTTATTGATAAGTTTCTCTTTGAATTGGGAATACAAGAGTGAAGTATGTGTAGTGTTTGTGTGTACCGAGTGAAGTATGTGTAGTGTTTGTGTGTACCGTGTGTACATTATACAAGTGTGTCTTCTACATGTGGAAGCTAGAGGTTGACATCGGCTATTTTCCCCAACTGCTTCTCCACTTTATTCTCAAGACAAAGTCTCGGATTAGACTAGACTAGCAAGCCTGCAAGTCCCAAGGATCCTGTCTCTACCTCCCCAATACTGAGATTTCAGCCATGTGATACCCAATAAGTACTGGAAATCCAAACTAAGATTTTCATGCTTACACAACAAACACTTTACTGAGTGAACCATCTCACCAGTCCCAATGGTGAACTTGTAACTGTTTAAATTGATAAGTTAAACATAAATGTAGCACTTTTACTGTTTACTGAACTGAAACTCTTAGGTCCAATATCAAACCCAACAAAGGGAGGAACTAAAGAAACTATGTATAGGAAGAAGGAAGGATGTAAGGCCAAAAGAAACAGTTTAAAATGACCCAGTTCCATGAGTGGTTCATGGCTTTTTTTTTTTTAAACTTAAGTTCTTTTCTTAATCTCTAAGAAAACCAATGTTCAGAAAAGTCAGAACCCTATCTCTATGATTCAAGGTGCTTTAAGAACCTAATCCGTCAGATTAAGCAAATGCCACCTTTTAGGGTGTATTCATTTCAATTCACAACAACTCAGTCATTTCCAACATAAGAACACGCCTTCCAAAACAGCTCCCATGGAGCAGACGTCAAGAAAGTCCATCTCTGCTCTCACCCCAAGCTTAGATCTACCTAAGCAGTCCATTTCTGTCCCATTTCTTAAATAGATGTTATGCCCTAATGATAATAACAATGCTCATTTTTATCTGGATTTTTTTTTTAAGTACAAGCATTTTAAACACTCAGATCTTCTTTAGTCAAAGACTAAAACATTACAAGGGGCCCTGCTATTATTCTTCCCCTGAATGTGACCATGGCTGTGACCATACCAAGCATGATCGCTGACCCATATCATGATTCACTTCAGCGATTGTAACACTACATTCACATTTCTTTTTCCTTATTTAACTCAGTGGCTTCTTTTTAACCATCCTTCTTCTCAGTCTTTAGGTCTTTCTTTCAAAAAAGTCAGCTCTAGGCCTGTCTAAACAGCATATTCTTCCATATGTACAAAATCTTTCTAAGAAATCTCTATCCTCCTTTACTTTGTTTTGTTTTTCAAGATATTGTTTCTCTGTGTAACAACCCTGATTGTCCTGGACTCCCTTGTAGATCATGCTGGCCTCGAACTCACAGAGTCCACCTCCCTCTGCCTCCTGAGTGCTGGGATTAAAGGCATGTGCTGCCTACCACCACCACCAGCATCCCAAGACCCCCTTCCTCTGCTGATTTCTTTTATAACAAGTCTTTTCTGCCAGAGGCTCAGCTCTGACCTTTGGATTTTCTGGTAAATCATGAATCTCCAGCATTTACCAGTGCTGCCAACAAGCAAATGCTCAATTAATGTTTATTGTAAATGTTTACTGTCTGATTCTACCAAATCTGACTTGCCACATAATAATAGCTGGTGTGACCTTAGGCAAGTTAAATCTGTCTGAACCTCTCCCTCTCCTATGAAATACAATCAAATAATGATACTTGGAAAGCTCAAAACAGTTTCTGGTACAAAGCAGAAATCAATAAATTTCTATTAAAAAAATTGGGGGACATATATGCCCCACCTTCAGTCCAACTGTTTTGTTCCTTCTAGCCATCACAGGGAACCACTCTTCACCAACCAAGCTGTAGGAAGAAACTTAACTGACGACTACATAGCTAATCATTCATTCAGACAGATCTGTAATTGGACTTAGAAACTATTTACATTTGTGAGGGTTTTTTGGTCCGTAGTCTAATACTTCGTCCAAACTACTGTAATCATTCTTGTGTCTAGTAATAATTCACATACCAACTCCTTGTGCAAATGATCCAAAATTTACCTTTTCCAAAAACTTGCCCTTCACTTACTGTCTCTCTGCTTACAGGTAATATATCACTTGGGAACTAGATTATACTAAAGTCAAAATGTAACTACAGTAATGCTACCCACAAATCTTTCTCTGCCCTAAAGAATGATCCTCTAGCTAAAATTCAATGCTGATCTGGTGAACAAGAAAACATCTATACAACTGCTCTCTTGAATCCTGCCCTTCACAATGTAACTTTCACAGGCCTTTTGTCTCATTGTCAAGTAGAAATGATCTCTCCCATTTAAATCCACTGAAAATGTGGATTTTCTCTTCTCTGCATCCTAATTCTACCTGCACCCTACAAATAAAAGCTTCAAAGGGGAAAGCAGTGACCGCAACATACATATACTAATGTCTTTCTTGAGTGAAAATAATTTTTTGGTTATTTAACTACAAAACTAGTCTCAAAATCAAAAGCAACTGCCCAACAAGCAGAATACAAATTCTACATTAAAAAGATTGCTCATTCAGAACTGCACAACTACACTCACACAGTATCCTCACTTTTGTTTCTGTAAGACACCTTGCATCATTTTCATGCCACATTACTCATTCCCAACCAGATAACTGACCCTTTAAATGTTGCCCTTAGCACTTTTAAGAATTAAGCCATTTCCCAACCAAAACCAAAGAACACTTAATACCCATTACCTCTGAGAGCTTAGTTTGTGTGAGCAGTGGCAAAACAATCCGATGGATCATCCAGGGAACAGGGTAAAGGTGAGATGGCAAGATAATGACCAGTAGCTAAGCTGAATGTTCTGAGCTGTCATCCTAAGATACTCACTCTCAACCCTGTTCTCTCAATTCACTCCACTATTCACAAAAGATCCCCACCCTTGAGCAAGCACACAGAAATCCACCTTGACTGTTCCTTGTGTACTTTCCAAGAAACCAAATAACACCTTCTAGTCAGACAACCTCCATCCACCCCTAATCTAAAATCTCTCACTCCTCGGACCCCTTCCGGTTTCTGGGTGTACCTTCTCACACTCCACAATGTCCCCATTGGCCCAGAGACCTTAACCTTCAAACCCCAAACCAGTTCTCCATCTCTCAGCTGATTTCTCCGCAATGCCATCGATGCCTACTTCCCAGGGGCCAATCCCACTCCGGACCAGGGGCCTCCTCACTGGACGCCCTCTCCAGAGCACCAACCCATTCCCATCACTTTCTTCCTCCTCAGACCCGGAATCTCAATCCCAGGCCGCCAACCCTCCTCCGTTAACTCCAGGCCCCACCGTGACCGCCTTTACGCGGCCTCCCCCCACCCCGCAGGCGGCGCCCCTGCCTCCCGGGGATGCAGGCCAGGGGCCTCTTCGCTCCCTCGCCGTGGCCCCGGCTGTCGGGAGGGCGGCGGCCCGGCCACGCCGCGCAGGGACAGTCCCGGTAGAGGCGGCACCCCCGCCTCCAGGCGGCCGCGGCGGGGCGGGGGCGGGGCGGTTCGCAGGCCCCACCTCAGCGCAGCCCGGCCGAGGACTCCCGCAAAACGGCGGCCGGGTGCGGAGGGGCCGCGGCCGAGCCTGCGACAGAGCCCGTGCCGCTCACCTCGACGCGGAAGCTCGGGCCTCGCTCTCCCCCTCAGCGATGGCTACGCCGCCGTCGCGCTCTCCTCACTCGCTTTTCACCGCCCCCGACCGGCTGCTGAAGAGCGGACAGACAGCGGTGCGCCCATTGGCTGGGACCGCTATGGCGTCACGGGTCCCGACCGCGCCTCGGGGTCTGACTGGTTGGCTTGGCGCCCCTTTTCCACGGCTGCTCCTGATTGGCTCTTGCTCACACTCTTCCCGGGAGAACCGCTCACCCTCCACTCTTCTTCAGCCTCCCACCCCTAAACCCCCCGGGCTAGACGGCCAATGGGGGAGCGGAGAGAGCCGGGAAGTGGGCGGCTGGGCGGCCTGGTGGGGGGAAAGCGCAGCCAATGGGCTCGCGCCGCACATCCCCGCTCTGCAGCGCCGCCCCCGGCCGCCCGCTTCCCGGAGGGTCGCGCCCCGGGCCACGCCCGACTACCCTGCGCGGGAGCCCAGCCCACGTAAAAGGTGCGGAGCGAGTGGCAGACGCGAGAGCCCGCCCCGCAGCCATCGCGCTGTGCTTGAGTACTGCCAACGTGCACCCTGGCGCGCCCCAGATGGGGCCAGCTACCTTCAGCCAGAGCTGAGTGTGAGGATCCTCCCTGAGAACTGCCAGCTTGGTTCCTCAGAATGTGGAGCCAGTGCTGTATGGACCTTTTGTAGGGCCCATAGAGAGGTTTGGAGCCGGGACTCATCCTCACCACGAGACTGTCCACCTAGTCCTTCCTCCTCCAAGACAATCCTGTGCAAGATGTAGGGACAGAGAGAGAAGTTTCAGCGTTGGAAGGTGGGGCGTGTGCTGAGGGCTAAGGTGCACTGGAACTTGCAAGAAGGTAGATACGCGTAGTTAGAAAAAGAAGTTTTATTTCCTTATGCTTTGGGTCATCACACAATATAAAGAATTTCTAACTACGGTCCTAAGCCTATCTCCCCAAGGCTGCTCATCTACGCGATGTATCTCAGCTGAAGGTCAGGTCCAGTCTCAAACAGAAATTTCTGATTCCGGGGCCAGGATCCTGGATGAGATTCCCCAGCCACAGGGCAGATCAAAGTGGCGTCTCACCAGATGTGCAGAGCAGATCCTTGCTCTTAGTCTCTGCGTATATACTGTCCACTGGGCATCATGGAGTTCTAGGACTGTATCTTGTTATCTTTGAGTGAGTGATGTCACCGAGTTCTGGTTTTCAGGTACAGTCTTGGTTGTAGTGGGGATCCTGACTATGATATTTTTACATGCCTGAAAGGCATTTTTTTTTTTAAAACTATGCTCATTACAGTGTGTGAGCTGGGAACCTGTTTTTTCTTGATGTGGTGGTGGTTACCCAGGTGTATGAAGATTCGTGGGGCTCTGTGCTTCATGCACAGTACAATAGTTTTTGAAAATACAAGATCCTGGTCTTAATCAACACCAGGCTTTAGCTGTCATTCAAAAACTAAAAGCCCAGGCTACAGAGAAGACTCCGTGGTTAAAAGCAGGTATTGCTCTTTCAGAAAATGCCAGTTTAGTCCCCAGAAACCTACTGTTGGCAGTTCTCGACCACCTGCCAAAAATACCCCCCTTCTGGGCTCCTTGGACACCTGCACTCACGTGCACATACCAACCACATACATACACACACATACACATAATTTAAAATAATAAAAATAATACTTAAGAACTACAAACTACTATGGTTATAAGGGATTACCCCTTATGTAAACTGTATACTTTTTTTATTTGACAATCTCATATGTATGTCTGAGGCATTCTAACAGATACACTCCCATTAATCATCTCACTCTAAAGCCTCCTGCTACTTCGATGTCTTTGTATTAACCCACCAAGTTTTAATTACAGTTGCTTGCTTGAGTATGTTTGAAGATGTGGGGGGAGAGGGGTACTTACCAGAGCATAAGCATCATGTTATTATTGAAACTTGGTTGGGAACTCCAAGCCAGGTTGAGCCACTTGTCCTCAAGGCAATTAAAAGTCATTAATAATGGAGAGCAGAATGCAGAGATTTATTCAACATTGCCACACTGGGAAGAGAGACAAGGAGATCCAGTGAACTGCACCCATACACACAACACTGACATGAGATTCAAGTTTAAATAAAGGACCAAGGAGACCCACATCTATGCAGTCACCATCAATGTGTTATCTGGAAACATAGCTTGGTTTGGTACATGGTTAAAACTCTGTGAAATCTCTTTCTAGAAAACTAGTTCCGTATCCTTTGGCCTCTTTTTTTCCCAGCATGAGATTTCTAGGGAAATTCCCATTTCTTTAAGGTCCTTTGTTTCTGTAGTCTGATTGAGAAACACAAGTATCTCTTTAGAATAGCTTTGGGGTAGACTCCATGGTGCCAGGTGATTTCCCTTGGGGTTTGGGGACTTGTTTTCTTGTCCATCCCTGTTGGTAGATAAAAGCACTCACAATACTGTACTTCATCCCACAAATCGTGTTCACATTCCTCTGTCAGAAGCTGTACCTCTGTAGAACTCCCAACAGACTGCTTAGTTATAAGGCTTTACAAAAAATTACTACAACAGAAAATAGTTAGCTATAAGATTTTATAAAGCCACAACAGTACATCTGTTTTGAAAATGGAGTAATTGCATATAGATTTACAAATGCCTAATACCTGTCAATCTTTAAAAGGCTTGCATAACTTAAGAAGTATCACATAGAGCCAGGAGCAATTAATATCACAAGAGAAGAGTATAGAGTCTACATCTAAAGCAAAATTTAAAATCTCTAGTAGAGTAAGTCTATAGGTCTTGACAATCAAATGTTTAAATCTCTTACAAAATTAGGAAACAGTGCTAGTTATTACAAACAGATAATATATAATTATATCTCATATATACAATAGTAAAATATACTTATTTTATCAGAGCAGACAAACATATATGCAAGGTTCAATTAGCCATATTGTCCAGAGAGCAATTTTTCAAATGCAATTTTCAGTCTGTAAGAAGACAATAAGAGGTCAGCATTACCATTCTTCTAATGAGACCTTTTAATGGAGTGGGAGAATTCCAAAGGTCCATCATTATTCAGTTCAAACAAATGTCATTTGGTTTTAGGAGTCAGTAGCTAGAGGACTAGAGAAAAAAAAATGTAGCAAAGTTCTATTTAGCATGAAAATATGTGATCACTTGTATTAGTTATTCCTTAAAAAAAAAAAAAAAAACTGAACTTAGGTACAGCTGCAGCGATTTCCTTAAGTTAGGTACACCTGAGGCGATTTCCTTAAGTTAGGTACAGCTGTGGCGATTTCCTTAAGTTGGGTACATCCTTAAATGTGCACATCCTTGGCCCTGTGCTTAAAATTCAATCTCAGTTCAAGACACCAAAGAGACGTCAGGGTCACTGGATTCCTTCCTCTCTCTTGCCAATGTGACCAGATTGAATAAATCACCTTATCCTGCTTTCTGCTATTTATTTGACTCTTTTAATTGGCTACTTAATGAAGGTGACCCAGCCTGGCTTGGGCATGGGCTGTGACCCCAAAATTTAATGACATCTGTGGCTATACCACTGAAGAAAATGAAACCCAAGAAAAGAGTAATAGTATAGCTTCTGAATAGTAAGCTTGAGAAAAGACCCAAGCTCAGTAAGCGCCCACTAGCCACAGCTTTCCAGGTCAAACTGGATGGAGCCAGGAGATTTTTTTTCCTTGAGGGGTTTGGGGTTTGTTTTAGCGCCCAGCCTGGTTGATAGTGTAAAAACACTCACAGTGCAGTACCCAGCCAGAAACTCTGAACACTTACTGAGTTGCCTATTTTATGGCAGACCTAAGTCCCTAGTCCAGAAAATGAACTTGAATCCCACGGCATCTTCCCTGCAGGGACTGACAGTCCAGTCCCAAGCACGGTCATTTCTGAAGGTCACAGATCACTAGGCTAATAGCAGCTTACCTTCATGTTTGATGCATGGCAGTGTTAGAAGCAGGGCTGGGTGGGGATCAGTCCCAGGGCCTGGGACATGATAGACAAGTGTTCTGCCACTCGGCCACATCACCAGCAGTCCCAGCTATGGGACAGGCCAAGGGAGAAGGAGCACCTGAACTTGAGAATTCAGTTAGAGGGCAGCCAGAGCAATACAGCAAAAGCCTGTCTACAAACACACACACACACACACACACACACACACAGACACACAGAGACACACAGAGACACACACAGAGAGACAGAGAGAAAGAGACCCTCTCTACTGAATAACAAACTCTGAAAGGACATCAGAATAAGATAAAGATGGTAATATTCATGTTTATTCATTTAGTAATGTATTTAATTGCCTTTGTTTAAAGTGCTTATCACTAAACAGGGCATAAAAGTCAATGTGGCTGTCTTTCCCATAGAACATGGAAGTAATGAGATAATTCCAATATTACACAGACTGAAGGAATACACAGAGTTTAATACAGCATAGGGCATTTGGAAGTATCTTCTCAAAAGCCATGGAACTAAGTTAATCACTACTCAAGCTTGGCAGCATACTATATGTATACACCAGGCACTATTTCCAAAAAATACATTGTTCACAAAAAAAAAGAAAGTAAGACAAAAGTATCTTTAAGGAGTATCTGTACATAATTACAAAAGTCCATACTTAGTTCTGAGGAAAGCAATAGAATTCTTTAAGTAATTGCTTTATGATTACATTATGATTTGACAATATCTTTTGGGGCTAGAAAGAGAGTGGTTAGTAGCACCAGCTCTTCCTTACAGAGGACCTGGATTCCATTGGCGGCACCCAGAAGTCGCACACAGACATCTGTAACTCCATGTCCAGGGATTCCAACACGCTCTCCTGTGCTCCTCAGACACCAGGCACATGTGTGCTGCACATACATACTACCAAGCAAACTCTCATAGATATAAAAAACAAAAGTAAATCTTAAAAATAGCTTTAGGGTTGAGAATACCAACACATCCCATTTGGACCAAATGCGTGTGAATCCAGCAGAGACTTGCCCACCTATGAGCTAAGAGTTTCTGAAGTAAGACTTAAAAGATTCAGATCCGCGGATAGTGTGGCACCACGGCTGGAATATGCTGCATGCCTGGAGCCCCCTGTAATGCACCATCATTCTGAACTCTGCTAATTAGAAAAGTGATCGATCCCCAGGAGGTGGCAGCGGCACACACCTTGAATTCCAGCACTTGAGAGACAGAGGCGGGTGAATCTCTTAAGTTTGAGACCAGTCTGGTCAACAGAGTGAGTTCCAGGACAGTTAGAACTATACAAGAAACCTTGTCTCAAACAAACAAACAAAAGAGTAATCAATAGCTTTCACGGAAGACAATGGAAAATTTTGCCCTAGAAAAGAAAATAAAATTGTGATCATTTGAACCTGGATCGTCCCTCAAAGGATTTGTGTTTGAAAGATTTGGCCCTCAGCTTGGTGCCTTAGAAAATGGAACAACCTTTAAGAGGTGGTACCTTGTGTGTGTGTGTGTGTGGGGGGGTGCTTTCAGAGGAGGTTGTGGCACTGCTGTTTTTACCTCTCCTTTCTACTTCCTGTCCTTCATGAGATCAGAACCTTGCTTCACCGCATGCTCCCTGTCATGGTATGCTGTCCTGGCACACAGGCAGAAAGAATATATCCAAAAAGAACATATCTGAGGCCTGAAACCTCCAAAACATTGTGCCAAAACAGATGTTTCTTCCCTTTAAGCTGGTTATCTCAGGTATTTGTTGCTGTAATGGAAATCTAGTTAACAACAAACACCAAATATATATATATATATATTCAGGCTGGGAGATGGCTGGGTTGGCAAAGCGCCTGCTGCACAATTCTGAGGCCCTGCTCTCAGAGCCCCAGCACTCACATAAGAAGCCAGGGACAGCAGGGAGCATCTGCAGTCCTTAAGGAGAGGGTGTGGACACAGGTGGATCCAGAGACCTCATTGACTGGCAAAGCCTAGCCTAAGCAATGAGCTCTAGGTCAAAAAGTAGAGGAGCTACTGAGGAAGACAATGCCATTGACCTCTGGCCTCCATACTGCATGCACACATGAGTACCTTCACACACATGCACGAAAACACACATACCAAAACCAACCAAACAGAAACAACATTCTGTGCTGGAGACGTGTCTTAGTGGTTAAAACACTTACCAATCAAACAAGGTGACTAGAGTTTGGGAACCCACATAGATACTGGGTGCTTTGGTCAGTTGACTTGTAATTGTGACCTCAGACAGTTGAAAGGGGATCCACAAAGCAAGCTAGCTGGCTTGACCAGCCCTATCAGTGAGCTCTGGGTTTGGTTGAAATACCCTGCATCAAAGACTGCTGTGAAAAAAGAATCAGGAAAATTGCCAATGTCCACCTTGGACCTCCACACACATATGCACAGCTGTATGCACATGAATGTGCTTCCCTGCAGCACGATGTGCACCCCTACACATTCATCTATAGCAAAAACATACACATGAAAAGAGGCGGCAGGGAACAACATCCTTGTTCATCTATGCTACATTCAAATGTGAAACAGCTGTATACAGAACCAGCATTCTGTAAATGAAGGTAAATTACACCAAGCCAAAAATGTGATATTATGTTTTATATCCTACATATAGGTTAGATATATTTACTAAGAAAATACACAGAGGAAAAAAACACTCTACATATAAATAAATGTAGTAACTACTGCTTATGAATTCTTGAGAATTCCATAACTTCTTTAGAGAAAAAGGGGGGTGCTAGAGAGATGCATTAGTGAATAAAGTGAGATCTGGATAAAGTGTGAAATCTGGAGTTTGATTCCCCAGAACCCATGAGAATAACACTCCTCTGCCATGACGTGGCATGGGTGTGGAGGTGATGTCTCCTCCACCCTTGCTCCTTACTACCTGTGGCAGTTGGGAAATCCGGCCCTGGGGTAATGACAGCTGGTGAGCTGTCTTTGTCCCTAGTAGGCTTCTGGAGAATGGGCCCTGCACTTTGCTTTGGCAGCACAGAAGAGATGGCCCTGTTAGAGGCTGCACAGGTGAGCCAGCCCCCAAGGGCAAAAGCATGGAAGAACTGGCCTTACCACTCATCTGCAGTGAGGTCACATGATTGTGGGAGTGATACCATCCCCCCCCTCGCTTCTCATCACCTTAGGTAGTCAAGAGAGCTAGCCCCTGCCTCTGAGGAGCTGGAGAGCTAGCCCTGCCCCTCACTGGCTGTAGCATTCCGGAGAGTGGGCCACATACCTTGCTGAGCAACACAGTGGAGCTGGCCCTGAAGGCAACGGCACAAGTGAGCCAGCCCCAGACTGTGAGGGTGGAAGAGCTGGCTCGTTCCCTCCTAGGCTGCAGCACCTTCAGCACAGTGGAGCTGGCCCAGGAGGCACCGGTGAGGGAGAAACAAGGAATTCCTAGAGCAAGCTAGGTAAATGCACTAGCCAGAATCTGAGAACTTCAGATTCAGCAAAGACAACCTCTCTCACTAGACAAAATGGAATGCAATCAAGGAAGACATCTGATGTCCACTTAAGCACCACCACCCTTGACATACACAGAGACACCAGTGTGTGCTCACAGAGAAAAGACCATCTATTCCAAACACACACACACACACAGAAGAAGGGGAGGAGTGGGGAGGAGGAAGAGGAGGAGGGAGGAAAGAAAGAGAGAGAGAGAGAGAGAGAGAGAGAGAGAGAGAGAAAGAAAGAAAGAAAGAAAGAAAGAAAGAAAGAAAGAAAGAAAGAAAGAAAGAAAGAAAGAAAGAAAGAAAGGTTAAAACCAAACAATTTTATACAGTTACTATCCCCAATTCAAGGAAACACGTTTCTTATGGCGTAAATCATTTTCTTGCTCTTGATATTTTTTAAATGTCTTACTACACACAGTTCTAATGAGATCTTTACCCTGTTCTTCCCAACAGCTCTATGAAAACTTTCATTTGAAGTTTTTTCTTTTTCTTTTTTCTTTTTTTTAATTTTTTAGTTTTTGGCTTTTTGAGACAGGATTTCTGGCACTCACTCTGCAGACCAGGCTGGTCTAGAACTCAGAAATCCACCTACCTCTGCCTCCCAAGTGCTGGGATTAAAGGCATGTGCCACCACTGCCTGGCTCATTTGAATTTCTCAGAAGAAACTGAGACTCCATGAAACAAAAAATATGTGCAAAACTGCACAACTGTTAGGTGGCAGAAGTGAGATTGACATTCAAATCGTGTTACTATCTTCCATGCGCCTTTACCAAAATAACATTAGACCAATGGGTATGTGTTTGTGTGTGAATGTGTGTGTGAGAGCACATGTGTGTGTTCATTACATTCTTATGCATATCCCTCAGAAAAGTCTTAAGATTCATAATTATTTCCATCATGCTTTATCGGCAGTTGCCATGCCAACTTGAAATCACCTGTTATTCATTAAGAAAAAAAAATAGTTCCTTTGACAAAACTGATGTTACTGTAATGTGCTATTACAGCTACCTAAAATACAGCAAAGTTCTTCCCTTGCAGTTTCAGACAACTTTACTAAAGGGAACTGAATTCTATTTATAGCAGTTATTCTCTGCAATTCATTTACTTGTCCAGTATCCAATCATGGCACCCAGAATTGGAATACATGTGTGTGTGTGTGTGTGTGTTGCTGATGATCAGCCCCAGGACCTTTCAGTATGCTAGGCAAATACTCTACCACTCAACTACATCCCTGTCCTTTTTTTTTTAAATAGTATTTTAAAGGCAGTTAGTGAACACACTAAACAACAAAGACATGCTATCGGTTTTCTAAGCTTTCCCCTGGTCTACCAATTGCCAGTTCGAGCAAGTATACACAGGTCTCCTTGGTCTCATTTCCTATTATCTGCCTTGGGTGTTTCTGCAACTTGTAAAAGAACTTTGGTTTTCGTCTGCAGGCTTGATTTAGGTGGACTGACTGTGGAGCTGCAGGCTCCCTGCTCTTGAAAACCCTTCCTGCGTTCTGACCACCGAGAACTCAGTTCTCAGCGATCTGCTCCAGCTCCCAGGCCCTTAAACTGAGAGTCCTGATAGAACACACAAATAATGCAGCTGTCATCTTAGAGGGAATGAAATACAATTTATCCCAGAGGCATTTTGAGAGGCCCAGAAACTCAGATTTACATTACCCCAGATTTCATGTTCCAACACGGAAGCAGTTTCATGAAGTTTTGTAGTTTTACAACAACAACAAAAAAAATCACCAATCAAAGCAAGTTTTCAATACAGCGGTGAGTCCGTGAGTGAAGCAGGTACAGCAAGATGGGAGAAAGCTTCTCAGTAGGTCCAGGGT